>NC_083438.1:28518442-28783995 GCF_020745735.1 Hemiscyllium ocellatum
AACAATTGGTGTCAGGCCAGATCAGATGTTGCAGGTGTTAGCCCCTGTGTCTGTTGTCTGTGCCAGAATATTTCGACTGATTCTAATCAAAAAAATGATTAAAGAGTCTTACATGGATTCATGCAGTTTTTGAGCAAAGTACAATGTAACTCTGCAAGTACAAATTCACCCCACAAACGTATATGTGTACATCTGCATGTGGGTTTTGTGTGTGTGTGTGTGTGTGTGTGGTGTTGGGGTGGGGTCTTTTGAGTGTCTATGAGAGATAGTGGATATATGTGTGTGAGTGTAAAGGGTCAAGGTCTATGAGAGAGTGCAGTGTGAGTTCGGGAATGTGTGTGCCTGCCGGAGTGTGTGTCAGTGTCAGTGTGCATGTCTGTGTGTAGGTGTGTCTGTATGTGCATAGGAGTGAGTGTGTGTGTGTGTGTGTGTCTGTGTGTGTGTTTGTGTGTGTGTGTGCGTGTGCGTGTGTGCGGTGTGTGTGTGTGTGTGTGTGTGTATATAGTGCAATGGTGGTCACCTGTAGTGTGACATGAACCCAAGGTCCCAGTTGAGGCCCTCCCTATGGGAACCGAACTTCACTATCAGCTCTACGTTGCCACTTTTCGCTGCTGCCTGTCCCAAAGTCCGCCTTGGAGGATGTTCACCTGAAGGTCCGAGGTCAAATGTCCTGGATCACTGAAGTTTTCTCCAACTGGGAGGGAACACTCCTGTCTGTTGATTGTTTTGCGGTGCCCATTCATCTATTGCCATAGCCTCTGCTCGGTCTCCCCAATGTACCAGGCCTCGGGGCATCCCTGCCTGCAGTGTATAAGATAGACAATGTTGGCTGAGTCACATGAGTACCTGCCACGTACATAGTGGGAGGTGTCCCACGCGTAATGATGGTATCCATGCCCACACTCTGACACGTCTTGCAGCGCTGGCCGTGACAGGGTGGTATGGAGTTGCCCTGAAAGCTGGGCAGTTTGCTACAAACAATGATCTGTTTGAGGTTTGGCGGTTGTTTAAAGGTGAGAAGTGGAGGTGTGGGGAAGGTCTTGGTGAAGTGCCCATCTTCATTGATAATGTGTTGCAGGTCGCGAAGCACATGGTGTAGTTTTTTCGGTTACTAGGAAGTACTGACAACGAAGGGTACCCTGTCGGTTGCAGCACGTGTCTATCACCTGAGGAGATCATTACGGTACACATGTGACTCAGCCAACGTTGTCTATCTTACACGCTGCAGGCAGGGATGTCCTGAGGCATGGTACACTGGGAAACCGAGCAGAGGCTACGGCAATGGATGAATGGGCACCGCACAACAATCAACAGACAGGAGTGTTCCCTCCCAGTTGAGGAACACTTCAGTGTCCAGGACATTCGACCTTGGACTTCGTGACCATCCTTGAAGTTGGACTTTGGGACAGGCAGCAGCGCAAAGTGGTCGATAGGTAGTCTGTTCCCATGGGGTGGGCCTCAACCGAACCTTGGGTTCATGTCACACTCCGGTGACCACCATGGTACAGTATATACACACACACACACACACACACACACACTCACACACACACACACACACACACACAGGCACACCTATACACACAGCAGTTGTGTACACACACACGCACACACACCTATACACAGTGGCCTTTCCTGTATACCTTTGTGGTGAATTCTCCATTCGGTGTTCTCTGTACCATCACGTCCAGGAACGGGAGTTGGTTGTCCTTTTCTTCCTCTCCAGTGAATCGGATTCCGGGTGTGTTGCTCTATATCTGTTTTTTAATGATTACAAAGTGTCATCCCATATCTGACCCAGAGTTTGGGTTGAATTTGCGGTAAGACTGTTTGTTCTAATCTTTGCATTACAGCTTCTGCTATGAGTCCAGAGACGGTGAGCCCATGGGTGTCCGTAGATTTGTTCATACATTTGGTTGTTGAATGTGAAGTGTGTTGTGAGGCACAGGTCCAGTAGTTTGAGTATGCTGCCTTTGTGATAGGTTCATGTCCTGTTGTCTGTTCTGTATGTCCAGCTGGGTTGGCTATTGTTCTCTGGCTAGGTTTTGTCGATAGAGGTGAACAGTGCCGTTACATCGAATGAGACCATAGTTTCTTCCTTGTCTATGTGTATATTTCTGATGATGTCCAAGAATTCCTGTGTTGACTGAAAAGAGGGTCTGGATCCGTTGATCAGGTGTTTCAGTTTCTGCTGTAGTTCTTTAGCCAGTTTGTGTGATGGTGTCCCTGGTGGTGATACTATGGGTCTGAGTGGGATGTCTGGTTTGTGCACTTTAGGTCGACCATAGAATCTGGGGGTGTTGTTGCTTTCAGGTTTCATTCTCTGTAAGGTCATACCTGGTTTTCTGTCTGTTTTTTTTGTAGGTTCCTCAGTGTGTTGTTTATCCTATTGGTGAGCTGTGGGGTGGGGTCAAACTCCTCTTTTGGTAGGTGTTGGTATCTGCAAGTAGTTGTTGTGCTTTTTGGATGTACTCTTCTGCTTTGTCCAGGATGACCGTCATTCTGCCTTTGTCTGCTGTACTAAATATACGAAAGCAACCACCCCAACACACTGGACCTGACAACCCAGAAGGGGCAGATACAAATCACATACAAATCACCCGAAGGAACCCACGCAGACACGTTGAAAGCTCGCGCTTCCAAATAAACCTGTTGAACTATAACCTGGTGTTGTGTGAGTTTTAACTTTGTCCCATCCCAGTCCAACACTGGCACTCCAAACCATTCTCACTGAGGGGTTTTGGACTCCCACCCCTGCAATCTCTGTCAAATTGCAACGTCTGTCAGTCTGCTCCCTGGGGAGGGCTCTGTGTGATTGGATGTTAGTTTGAATAAAAAGTGAGGTCTGCAGATGCTGGAGATCAGAGCTGAAAATGTGTTGCTGGTTTAAAGCACAGCAGGTCAGGCAGCATCCAAGGAACAGGAAATTCGACGTTTCGGGCACAACCCCTTCAGTGTGTCCAGCAGGCTAAGGTAAAAGGTAGGAGAGGGACTTGGGGGAGGGGCGATGGAGATGTGACAGTTGGAAGGAGGTCAAGGTGAGGGTGATAGGCCAGAGTGGGGTGGGGGCGGAGAAGTCAGGAAGAAGATTTGCAGGTTAGGAGGGCGGTGCTGAGCTCGAGGGAATCGACTGAGACAAGATGGGGGGAGGGGCAATGATGAAACTGGAGAAATCTGAGTTCATCCCTTGTGGTTGGGTTCCCAGGTGAAGATGAGGCGCTCTTCCTCCAACCGTCATGTTGTTATGTTTCTGGGCGATGGGGAGTCCAAGGACCTGCATGTCCTCGGTGGATTGGGAGGGGAGTTAAAGTGTTGAGCCACGGGTGATTGGGTTGGTTGGTCCGGGCGTCCCAGAGGTGTTCCCTGAAGTGTTCCGCAAGTAGTAGCGGCCCGTCTCCCAATAAGAGGAGGCCACATCGGGTCAGCGGATGCATAGATGATTGTGTGTGGAGGTGCAGGTGAATTTGTTGCTGAATATGGAAAGGATCCCTTGGGGCCTTGGAGAGAAGTGAGGGAGAAGGTGGGACGCAAGTTTTACATTTCCTGCGGTTGCAGGGGAAGGTGCCGGCTGGAGGTTGGGTTGGTGGGGGTGTGGACCTGATGAGGGAGTCACGAAGGGGGTGGTCTTTGCACTTTCCCCCAAACATTTTGTCCCCCCCTCGAACCTTTGTCCCGGTCTAATTGCCTCCTTCCCTCAAACTGCCCCCGTAACAACACTCCCCCTTCCACCTCTACTGTCTATAAATGCCCCTCTGGGTCTCCATCTCTACAATTCCCCCCTCCCCCTCTCCCCACCTCCGAGTCCTAGCCCCTGGGCTGAAGGGAGTGGGGTGAGAGGGAGGATGTGCACTGACTGACTGGCCTTTTGACTGTGTCTCTCTTATGCACAGCAAGATCCCAGGCTTCCCCCAGCCACCCTGCGCAGTGAGAAAGGGCTTTATCTCTCCCACCCCCACCCACCGTTTGGACAACAATGGGAGACACAGAGAACAGCAAGATCCCACGGTGTTAACAGCATGTACCGCACCAAGTGGTACTGAGGCCAAATCTAACCCAAGGGGCAGGAACAGCAAGACGGGGGAGGGACGGAGGGACAGATAGGGAGGTGGAGGGAGAGAAAGCAAGCAAGGTGAGGGACAGAGACAGAGGGAGGGACACAGACAGAGAGAGCGAGCCAAGGACAGAGAAAGATCCCGGGGAGAGAGAGACAGACAGACAGACAGACAGACAACAGAGCTGCTGGGGAGAGAGAGAGAGAGAGAGAGGGACGGAGAGGGAGAGACACAGTGTGAAACCAGGGAAAGAGAGAGAGAGAAACACTGAGGCAGAGCCAGCAAAGGACAGAGAAAGATCCCACGGAATGAACTTCCCGGAGAGAACACAGGGCAGACCAGAGAGAGTGTAAAACCCAGGGAGAGAACAGACAGAGAGAGAGAACAAAACACCCAGGGGAAAGACATAAGGACAGAGGGTGAGGGAGAGAAAAGGGCAGACACAGGGAGGGAGGGAGAGAATAAAAGTCAGGAGAGAAAAGAGGAGAGAAATCCCAAGGAGAGACAGACAGCCAAGAGAGAGACACAGAGAGAGAAAACTCCAGGAGAGAAGAGAAATCGAGGGAGAAATGAGAAAGCACAGCCACAGGAGAGAGAGAGAGAGATACAACAGGCAGCTAATGAGAGACGGGAGGGTGATGGTATTAAACAGATAGAATGATCCTCAGGCAGGAACAGCAAGATCCACAGGGCTGACAGGGAGAGGTGGGGGTGGGGAGGGAGAGGTGCAGATTGAACATTTCAACAGTTCTGGGAACAAGGGAGGGCCCAGAGATCTGTAGGAGGGGAATGTTCAGGGAATGTGAACAGGGTGGAGTTGGGAAGGATGGGGATTAAAGGAATGTTGTGGGATAGACAGAGAGAGAGTTGGGAACACAGAGGTAGAGATGGGAGCTGGAGTGAGAGAGGGAGGCAGTGACATCTGTGGGATCAGACTGTGCAGCAGCTCCCTCTCCATCTTTTTGCCCCTTTGCCCAGCCACAGAACTCGGCCCAGAGACGGCCTGAACTCCGCAATTCCTTTCCCCGATGTGTGTGTGTGTGTGTGTGTGTGTGTGTGTGTGTAAATGAACGACAAAAGACGGGACAGTTTCTGATTATTCTCTCTCTCTCTCCCTCTCCGAGATCTCTCTCTCTGGTTCTGGCTCTGTGCTGATGATTCCTCAGGGCAGAAATGAATTGATTCCCTCTGTCTCTGCACCGTCCCGAGTTTCAGCTCCTGGATCCAAACCCCTCCTCTCGAGTGGAAGGGCAGACTGAGAAAGGAACAAAAATCGATTTGAAATAAAATAGATCAGTGACACCAAAAGCACAGCAAGATCCCACTGCTCTCTGCCTTCCCCAGTCTCCCACTTGCCCTGATTTGGAGATCCGGTGTTGGACTGGGTGTACAAGGTTAAAAATCACACAACACCGGGTTATAGTCCCAACAGGTTTAATTGGAAGCACTAGCTTTCGGAGCGCTGCTCCTTCATCAGGTGGTTGTGGAGTACACAATTGTAAAACACAGAATTTATAGCAAAAGTTTACAGTGTGATGTGACTGAAATTACTCATTGAAAAATACCTCGATTGTTTAAGTCTCCCTCTGTGAGAATGACCGTGATCGTTTCACTTGTTTCACATGTAAATCACAAAATTGTTTTAAAAAGTTACATTCTCAGGTTAACTGGAACAATTGCTATCAGCCCAGATAAGATGTTAAGATGTTGAAGGTGTTTCGCCCTCTGTGTTCCCTGTCTGTGCCACAATGTTTAGACTAATTCTAATCTAAAAAGTGAGTGTACCAGTTTTCCTAAACCGAGCCAGTCCATTTGCACTTTCCTATCCTCACAACGACCCTAATGTCTTTAAAATGTTGTAATTGGTATTCGCCTCTATCACTTCCTCTGGCAGCTTCTTCCATACATGCAGCACACTCTGTGTTCAAAAGTTGCCCCTCAGGTCCTTATTAAATCATTCCCCCTCCCCTGAAGCATTGCCCTTCATTATATATATCCCTCTGTAAGGTCACCCTCAGCCTCCAGTGCTCCAGGGAAAAAAGTCCCAGGCTCTCCTTACAACTCTAGCCTTCCAGACTTGGAAACAGTGGGATTGGGGGGAGAAAGTACCCAGCAGGGACCAACTCAAGGTTCCCATGTGTTCGAAAAGATGGGAGAGAATCAGACAAAACGCTCTCACAGTGACCGACAGTCAGGAAGGGACTGAAGGGTATTTGGATTTCCAAATGGCACCAGATCAGGACAGGCTTAGATTGTGAAACAGATTTGACACAGATTGATTGGAAAGTAAATTGTGAAGAGGAGGTACGGGGTTTTTCACCTTCAGAGACAAAGCCCAGCAATGAAGCTGAAGTACAAAGGGATCTGGGAGTGCTCGCCCAGGATTCTCTAACGGTCAACTGGAAGGTGGAGTCCGTGATTAAGGAAGTGAATGTAATGTTGTCATTTATCTCAGGAGGGTTGGAATGTAAAAGCAGCTTCTGAGACTTCATAAAGCTCTAGTTAGGCCCCATTTAGAATACTGTGTCCAATATTGGGCCCCACCCCTCAGGAAGGACACACTGGCACTGGAACGTGTCCAGTGGAGATTCACACGGATGATCCCAGAATGGTAGGCCGAACACACGATGAATGGCTGAGGATCATGGGATTGTATTCATTAGAGTTTGAATGTTGAGGGGAGATCGAAGAGAAATTTACAAGATAATGCATGGCTTAGAACGGGTGGACACTGGGAAGCTGTTTCCGTTCGGAGGGGAGACTAGGACCCATGGGCACAGCCTTTAGAATTACAGGGGGTCAATTTAGAACGGAAATGAGGAGACTTTTCTTCAGCCAGAGAGTGGTGGATGTGTGGAATTCATTGCCATGGAGTGCAGTGGAGGCTGGGACATCTCTCCAAGGCAGAGATTGATAAATTCTTGATCTCTCAAGGAATGAAGGGCTATGGGGAGAGTGCGGGTCAGTGGAGTTGAAATGCCCATCAGCCATGATTAAATGGCGGAGTGCCCTCGATTGGCCAAATGGCCTTACTTCCACCCCTATGTCTTCTGGTCTTAATTGAACAGGCTGGTGCAGTTAGGAGGACAAATAATGCAGGAGCAGATCTTACCAGGGATTGGAGGAAGAGAGTGAGGAAAAGGCATCAGGTTATTACAGCCTGCAGTGAAACTTGACCAGGGACCAATTCTGTTTTGCTGCAAACAGTTCCAAACGTGTCTGAGCCTGGAGCTCCCTCCAATCTGAAAGCCGCATTAACCTCTGCCCTGTATTCTGTCTCTGAGCCGATGGTGTATCCGTTCTGTCACTGACCCTTTAGTCCCACGGGCATCAATGTTTCTCTCGGTCCCAATTGGAGACCTTCTCTCATCCAGGTGAAGGAATTAGACCCTGAGCATTCCACTGACACTGTCTCCCATCAATCTTCATGGGATCCCCATGGCAGAGGGTAAAGAGCAAGGAAGGCCTTGCTGTGAGGGTTTTACTGAGACACCATCAGGAATCCTGGGGACCATGTCCCTCCCCAGACCGAGTGTAAACAGCCTCTGCAAACACACATCCCATTCTCAAGATGGAGCAATGTCTGACTGAAAACAGAGACTGTGGTGCTTCCCTGATACAGTCCCAGAGAGTTCTCAGGGTGAGATGTTCTGGAGGACATTGAACTGAAACAGAGAAACCAGGAGCAGGAGGAGGCCATTCAGCCCCTCTGACCCTGCTCTCCCATTCAGTACGATGACGGCTGATCCTCTATCTCGACGCCACTTTCTCTCCATACTCCGTGATGTCTTTAATCTGGAAAAGGATCATCAGGCTCTTTCCTGAATATATCCAGGGAGTTATCCTCCACACTTTCACACATTCAGACCCAGGGAGGTTTTGTCCCTGAGGGAGGGCAGGTTCAGATCTGCAGGAAGAATAGAAAAAGCAGAACGCTTCTGTTTAAAGTGGTGAGAAAATCTGAAATTAATATCTAGGGGTTTCAGCTGATCTTGTACACATATGTCAGAGAGTTAACCCAATGATAGTGTCAGGAAATAGGAGGACAAGCATTATTTCAATGCAAGGGGACTAACAGGGAAGGTGGATGAACTCAGGGCATGGTTAGGAACATGGGGCTGGGATATCATAGTGATTACAGAGACGTGGTTCAGGGATGGACAGGACTGGCAGCTTAATGTTCCCTGATACAAATCCAATAGGCAGGATAGGAAGGTGGGGGGCAAGACAGGGGAGGGAATGGCATTTTTGATCAGGGATAATATCACGGCTGTACTTGGGGAGGATATTCCTGAGAATACATGGAATGAAGTTATTTGGGTGGAACTGAGAAATGAGAAAGGGATGATCACCTTATTGGGATTATATTATAGACTGCAGGAGAAAGTGAGGACTTAAGATGCTGGAGATCAGAGTCGAGAGTGTGGTGCTGGAAAAGCACAGCAGGTCAGGCAGCATCCAAGGAGCAGGAGAATCGACGTTTCAGACGTTTCACTTTCCTGATGAATGGACTATGCCCGAAAAGGCAATTCTCCTGACCTTCGGATGCTGACAGACCTGCTGAGCTTTTCCAGCACCACACTCATGTACTATACCCTTATTCAGCAGGAAATCGAAGTGTCTATTTGTTTTAAAAGAGGGATGTTTTGCAGATAAAGGGATGACTGGAAAATGGAAGCCTTCGAAAATGAGGCAACGAGAGTCCAGGGAGAATATGTTGCTGTTAGGGGGAATGGTAAGGAAAGGTAAGGTATAGGGAAAGCTGGATGACGAGAGAAATTGAGGTTTTGGTTTAGAAAAGAAACACGTGTCAGGGATAGATCGCAGAAATCGAGTTAATCCTTGGAAGAGTATAATGGCAGCAGGAGTATCCTTAAGAGGGAAATCAGGAGGGCAAAAAGGGGACCTGAGATAGATTTGGCAAATAGGGTTAAGGAGAATTCCCAAGGGATTGTATCAATACATTAATGACAAAAGGGTAACTAGGGAGACAATAGGGCTCCTCAAAGATCAGCAGGGCAGCCTATGAGTGGTCCTGCAGGAGATGGGGGTAGATATTAAATGAGTATTTTGCATCAGTGTTTACTGTGTTTTCAGAGTGGAGGCCTGTGACCAGTGGTGTGCCACAAGGATCAGTGCTGGGTCCACTGCTTTTTATCACTTATATAAATGGTTTGGGTGTGAATGCAGGAGGTATAGTTAGTAAGTTTGCAGATGACAGCAGAATTGGGGGTGTAGTAGACAGTGAAGAAGGTTAGCCCAGAGTACAACAGGATCTTGATCAGAGAGGCCGATGGGTCAAGGGGTGGCTGGTGGAGTTTAATTTAGATCAATGTGAGGTCCTGCATTTGGAAAGGCGAATCAAGGTGTTATACACTTAATGGTCAGGTCGAGGGGAGTGTTGCTGAACAAAGAGACCTTGGCATGCAGCTTTATAGCTCCTGGAAAGTGGAGTCACAAGCAGATAGGATAGTGAAGAAGCATTTGGTATGCTGTCCATTATTGGTCAGAGTATTGAGTATAAGAGTTGGGAGGTCACGTTGCGGCTGTACAGGACATTGGTTCAGCCACTTTTGGAATATTGTGTGCAATTCTGGATGATGTTGCAGTCAGAAATGTGAAGGACGGGCATTCCCCAAGCAGAGACACAGAGTTCAACTCAGTTTAAACTGTCTCCATCAAATGTATCCCACACCCAGACACAAACAACCTCTCGACTGTGCTACAACAGGGTCGGTATATCACTGGCTCTGTATTCTCAACCAATTCAGCACCGAGTTCTTTGTTTGATTCTCGCTGTTCTGTTGTCATTCTCCGATGGATTCCTGGATCTGAATGTCCTCATGAACAGACGTTCTAATTCCACGGGCCATGTCCTGCTCCTGAACACAGCGTCTGATTTCATTGCGGTGTGTGATAGAGGAGCCCCTTGGGGACAGGGGGAGGTCAGTCTCTCTCATGTATAATCTCACTATCACTCTCTTGCACACAATCTCTCTCTCTCTTTCTCTCTCTCTCTTTCCTCGTCTCCAATAGATGATTTTGCTTTCGTTCTTGTGTCTAAATGAACGAAGGGACATGAGGGAGAGAATGGGATTAGAGAATTGGGCTCGATGATTGCACTCACTCTCTCACACATGCAAGTGACTGTGTGTGTGTGTGTGTGTGTGTGTGTGGTGTGTGTGTGTTGTGTGTGTGTGTGTGTCACTCGGGCCCTGTAGTATTGGGTAATTAAAACATTTCATCTGGTACTTATTATGAGATGAAAAATGACTTTCTGGCTCCGTGTATACAGATCACAGAAAGCTAATGGGCGAGACTCTCGGATGGTTTGTTGCCTCCCAGGTGCCAAGGTCCGAGACATCTTGGACTGTGTCTTCAGAATCCTTAAGGGGGAGGGTGTGCAACCAGAAGTCGTGGTGCTCATTGGAACCAACAACATAGGTAGGAAGAGGGGTGGGGAGGTCATTCAGGAGCTCAGGGAGTTAGGCTGGAAGCTAAAAGCTAGGACGGACAGAGTTGTCATCTCTGGTTTGCTGCCGGTGCCCCGTGACAGTGAGGCAAGGAATAGGGAGAGAGTGCAGTTGAATATGTGGCTGCAAGGATGGTGTAGGAGGGAGGGTTTCAGGTATTTGGACAATTGGACTGCATTCTGGGGAAGGTGGGACCTGTACAAGCAGGACGGGTTGCACCTGAACCGGAAGGGCACCAATATCCTGGGAGGTAGGTTTGCTAGCACTCTTCGGGAGGGTTTAAACTAATTTGGCAGGGGGATGGGATCCGGAATTGTAGTCCAGCAAGTAGGTTAGCTGTTTTTCAAGATGTCCAAGAATGTAGGGAGGCTGTGGAGAAGGTAGCACTGACAGGGAATACTTGTGCACACAGAGATGAGTTGAAGTGTGTATACTTCAACGCAAGGAGTATCAGAAATAAGGTGGGTGAACTTAAGGCATGGATCGGTACTTGGGACTACGATGTTGTGGCCATCACGGAAACGTGGATAGAAGAGGGACAGGAATAGTTGTTGGAGGTTCCTGGTTACAGAGGTTTCAGTAAGATTAGGGAGGGTGGTAAAAAAAGAGGGATGGTGGCGTTGCTAATTAGAAATGGTATAACAGCTGCAGAAAGGCAGTTCGAGGGAGATCTGCCTTTGGAGGTAGTATGGGCTGAAATCAGAAATAGGAAAGGAGCAGTCACCTTGTTGGGTGTTTACTATAGACCCCCCAATAGCAGCAGAGATGTGGAGAAACAGATTGGGAAACAGATTTTGGAAAGGTGCAGAAGCCACAGGGTAGTAGTCATGGGCGATTTCAACTTCCCAAATATTGATTGGAAGCTCTTTAGATCAAGTAGATTGGTCGGGGCGGTGTTTGTGCAGTGTGTCCAGGAAGCTTTTCTAACTCAGTATGTAGATTGTCCGACCAGAGGGGAGGCCATATTGGATTTGGTACTTGGTAACGAACCGGGACAAGTGATGGGCTTGTTAGTGGGTGAGCATTTTGGTGATGGTGACCACATTTCTGTGACTTTCACCTTGGTTATGGAGAGAGATAGATGCGTGCAATTGGGGAAGCATAAATACGATGCTGCAAGACAAGATCTGAGGAGCATAAGTTGGGAGCATAGGCTGTCATGGAAGGATGTCGTTGAAATGTGGAACTTTTTCAAGGAACAGATACGACGTGTCCTTGATATGTATGTACCTGTCAGGCAGGAAAGAGATGGTCGTGTGAGGGAACACTGGTTGACGAGGGAGGTTGAATGTCTTGTAAAGAGGAAGAAGGAGGCTTACATAAGGTTGAGGAAACAAGGTTCAGACAGAGCGTTGGAGGGATACAGGATAGCCAGGAGGGAGCTGAAGAAAGGGATTAGGGATAAGATAGGGCATGAAAAATCTTTGGCGGGTAGGATCAAGGATAACCCCAAGGCCTTTTATGCGTATGTGAGAGACATGAGAATGACGAGAACGAGGGTAGGTCCGATCAAGGACAGTAGTGGGAGACTGTGTATTGAGTCGGAAGAGATAGGAGAGGTCTTGAATGAGTACTTTTCTTCAGTATTTACAAATGAGAGGGACCGTATTGTTGAAGAGGAGAGTATGAAACAGACTGGAAAGCGAGAGGAGATACTTGTTAGGAAGGAAGATGTGTTGGGCATTTTGAAAAACTTGAGGATAGACAATATCCTGACGGGATATATCCTAGGATTATGTGGGAAGCAAGAGAGGAAATTGCAGAGCTGTTGGCAATTATCTTTTCATCTTCACTGTCAATGGGGGTGGTGCCAGGGGACTGGAGAGTGGCAAATGTCGTGCCCCTGTTCAAAACAGGGAATAGGGATAACCCCGGGAATTACAGGCCAGTTAGTCTTACTTCGGTGGTTGGCAAAGTAATGGAAAGGGCACTGAGGGATAGGATTTATGAGTATCTGGAAAGACACTGCTTGATTAGGGACAGCCAGCGCGGATTTGTGAGGGGTAGGTCTTGCCTTACAAGTCTTATTGGATTCTTTGAGGAGGTGTCCAAGCATGTGGATGAGGATGGAGCAGTGGATGTAGTGTACATGCATTTTAGTAAGGCATTTGATCAGGTTCCCCATGGTAGGCTTATGCGGAAAGTCAGGAGGCATGGGATCGTTGGAAATTTGGCCAGTTGGATAGAGAACTGGCTAACCAGTTGAAGTCAGAGAGTGGTGGTAGGTGGTAAATATTCAACCTGGTGCCCAGTTACAAGTGGAGTTCCGCAGGGATCAGTTCTGGGTCCTCTCTGTTTGTAATGTTTATTAATGACTTGGAAGAGGGAGTCAAAGGGTGGGTCAGGAAATTTGCAGAAGATATGAAGATTGGTGGAGTTGTGGATGGTGAGGAGGGCTGTTGTCGGCTGCAAAGGGACTTCGATATGATGCAGAGCTGGGCTGAGGAGTGGCAGATGGAGATCAACACTATCATGTGTGAGGTTATCCATTTTGGAAGGACAAATAAGAATGTGGAATACAGGGTTAATGGTAGGGTTCTTAGTAAGGTGGAGGAGCAGAGGGATCTTGGGGTCTATGTTCATAGCTCTTTGAAAGTTGCCACTCAGGTGGATAGAGCTTGTAAGAAGGCCTACGGTGTATTAGGGTTCATTAGCAGAGGGATTGAATTCAAGAGTCGTGAGGTGATGTTGCAGCTGTACAGGACCTTGGTAAGGCCACATTTGGAGTACTGTGTGCAGTTCTGGTCGCCTCATTTTCAGAAAGATGTGAAAACTTTGTAGAGGATGCAGCGGAGATTTACCAGGATGTTACCTGGAATGGAGAATAGGTCGTACGAGGATAGGTTGAGAGTGCTAGGCCTTTTCTGATTGGAATGGCGAAGGACGAGGGGTGACTTGATAGAGGTTTATGAGATGATAAGGGGAATAGATAGAGTAGACAGTCAGAAACTTTTTCCCCGGGTACAACAGAGTGTTACAAGGGGACATAAATTTAAGGTGAAGGGTGGAAGGTGTAGGGGGGATGTCAGGGGTAGGTTCTTTACCCAGAGAGTGGTGGGGACATGGACTGCGCTGCCTGTGGCAGAGTCAGAATCATTGGTGACCTTTAAGCGGCAATTGGATAGGTACATGGATAGGTGCTTAAGCTAGGACAAATGTTCAGCACAACATTGTGGGCCGAAGGGCCTGTTCTGTGCTGTATTGTTCTATGTTCTATGTTCTATTAATGCAATGGTGTCACCAACTATTTGGGGAACACCTTATCATTTGCCAGTTAATCCCAAGGGATGGGAGATGGGAAGTGAGGAAGCCTTCCTGGGATTGTACAGGGATCATGGACACTATGAACCAACTCAGAAAGGCTAACAGGTGGATGTGATAGTTTACAGATCCTCTGGGATTGGATTGAGTAACAGACAGAGACACACACACTGACCAAGGGATAGGGTTTGTGAGAAGGATATTTCGATGCAGAGATGGTAAGTGAGCCAGTAAAACATTGTCCGATTCTGAAATCGAATCAAGAAGTTTGGGGTGGTTTATATAAAGAATAACAGGTACCTGGGAATGAGTTACAGACTGGAATCTAATCAACGGGTTTGAGGTGGTTTATATCTGGTAGAACAGGTATCTCAGAGTGGGCTTCAGACTGAAATTTAGCACGGCCAATCTGCCCTAACGTGCACATTTTTGGATTGTGGGAGGGACATTCAAGGGGCAACACCTCCTTCCTTGTTAACCAACAAACCCCCCGTTTCATTTGACAATATGAGTGCAAACAAAAACAAAAAGAACAAATTAAGAAATTATTGTAAACCATTTCAGGTAAGGTCAAAACTTCATCAAAGTATGAACAACTGATTGATATTCGTGATCATTGATGCTTTATTAAGAGAATGGAAGAACAAGTTGAAGCAAGAAAAGCAACGTTCAGACTGACATTAACAGAACGACATTTGCTGTGGAGATTTTGAATTAAACTCTTCAGATACAACAGGGACAGGTGGGACTTGAACTGAGCTGCTTTCCCTGAGTCTATCCATTTCAGTATCTGTGGACATTTCACTGCACAACTGAGGCACTCGTGCCCCACTCCCTGGTATGTCAATGTGAACAGGGTTCACCTGCCCACTATCACAGTGATGTCACCCAGCCCCTGCAGGTCTGCCCATCTCATTATGGCTTTAAGTTGCTACAAGCCGGTTTGTAAGGCATAGCAGTATTACTGAAGGTTCTGCCATCCAGATCAATACACAGTCGAAGCCAGAATACACCTCATCACCCTTATAGATTGCATTAATACATGAAGAATATAATTGCTAGATTAAGACAGTTGCACAACCAATTAAGAGTTAGAAACCAATACAGCTTTGTATTGCGCCTTCCAAGAGTCTAGCTGTCCCAACCCAGCAATGGTTACTGGCTGGAACAGACTTGACTGCAACCCTGTCACCTCTTCAATTTGACATGTTACCGAGTAACGTGTGGAACGGATGTAACGGGTGCAACGGGTTGAAGGGCTTCCTCACTCGATACTGTTTCACCGTGTTCTGAAAGATTCAGGACAGATTGCAGATTTGAAGGTGCCACATTGGATTCCATTGCCTTCATCACGCTGCGAGCATTTGCAGCTGGTGTGTTCGTTGACATCATTGTAGTTGAGACATCACATAAGCACCGAAAAGGGGAGAAACAAAGAAAACACTTTGGTTAAAAAAAATCTTTGCAATGCCAGAGACAAGCCTCATTGACAGTAGAACTCCATTATCAGTTGAGGCAGTGGATGTTTTAAGTGACATGTAATTAAATTCTTCGGCACAATATACAAACTAGTTCCAAAGCCTGGACATGTTCTGCAGTGAACGTCAAATGAGGATCTGGGACTGGTTTCAGTTCTCTCACATTGTTTCTTGGTCTTTGTTCTCAAAACACTCCCTCATTTCTCAGCGAGAGTTGACTTTGAGGTTTGCACTGAATCATTCTACATTGCTGATTGAGGAATGAATGATTAATGTGCTTTCTTGATCATGGTGTAGGATTAGACTCTGAGATTGTAATGGGGCAGGAGGCTAAGGCGATTAAGACTAAGCTTTGGAACATCTGACCCCAGATCTCTTGAGAACTCGGGAGTTCCCCTTTTCTTTTCATTCTCCTTCTGTGGAGTTCCTTGGGAACTTTTGATTTGAAGGAAAGACATTTGGGGTGGCACAGTGGCTCAGTGGTTAACACTGCGGCCTCACAGCACCAGGGACCCGGCTGTGATTCCAGACTGCAGTGATTGTCTGTGTGGAGTTTGCATGTTCTCTCTATGTCTGTGTTAACACCTCAGGTGCTCCAGTTTCCTCCTACATACCAAAGATATGAAGACTGGGTGGATTGACCATGCTAAATTGGTCATAGTGTCTAGGGAGGTGCACACGAGGTGGATGAGCCATTGGAAATGCTGGGTTACAGGGATACTGGAGCAGGGCTGGGTCTAGGTGGGATGCTCTTCGGAGAGTCAGTGTGGGACTCAATGGGCCGAATGTCGTCTTTCTGCACTGTAAGGGTTCAATGATATATCAGTGTGTAACCATTGATTGGTTAGCAAACTGATTCCAGGACGGGAATGGGTATTGGTGTCCCCATCTGAGCGTAAATAACTACTTGTTGGACACTTTAGTGTCTTTGGGGTAATTGAGGATTGAGTGCAACATCAGAGAAATCCCAATAATAAATGAAAACAGAACAGACTTACCGTGAGCAATGCACAAACAGATAATGGTGAAAGCAAGAACCAACTTCATTGTCAAGCTTCGATGGGGTCTGTCAGAGACACAGGTCAGTCACTTCTGTCTGTTATTGAGCTGCTGCTGTCTTCCTGATCACAGCTGTCCACTCCTCACTGCAGATACTCACTTGGTGTCTGCTTTATATTGAGACAGAACCATGACTCATGATGTTACACACATCTCAACTGACCTAATTATTATTCCTGTCAAATTACTTGTGAAGTAAATCACACGATTAATCAATCTTCTGGAAACTTCCTCTGTGGTCACAGCCAATGGAATTTGGACAGGACAGGATGCCATTGTATTGGAGGCATTTTGGAGAACGTTCTCCAGATAATTCCAGAGATGAAAGGTTTGTCCTCTGAGGCGATATTGAGCAGTTAAGGCCCAGGTTCACACGAGTTTGGAAGGACCTGAAGAAATCGAATTGAGGAACATAAGATGCAAAAGGAGACTGATAAAGTAAACGTGGAGCAGAGATTTTCCCTCGTGAGTCGATCTCGGTTATCAGTTTAAGGGAAAGTCCCAGCAAATGTGAAACAGAGATCAGGAGGATTTACTTCTGTCAAACGGGTTGCGATTCTGTGGCATTCAGTACCCCAGAGTGCAATGAATGCTGGGACACTGAATACATTTAAGGAGGAGATAGACACGTTTTTAATTAGTAACAGGTTAAAGGGCTTTGGAGACCAGGCAGGAAAGTGGTGTTGAAGTTGAGATGAGAACAGCCACGATCGTATTGTCTGGTGGACCAGGCTTGAGGGGCTGAATGGACTGCTCCTACTCCAATATCTTCCAACCCTGGGTGCATTCCCCTGGTCAGTGTGTTGACCAATCAGAATCGATTGGCCTGTTTCCAATGTAAACAAAAGCTTTACAGTTAACTGCTCTCTGGTGAATCCTCCAGCACATCGCCATGACCAATCAGTGTATTTGTCACGAGCACACTCTCCACATCTCATCTAAATTGGTGTTCTCTTTGAGACTTGGCTTTCTTGTGATTCTGTCCTGATGAGTACGAGACCAATACCTTTGAAAGCACATTTCTTTCCTCAGTAACGTGTAGCTGAACGATTGATCGGATTTTGCTGCCTCAGTACAGGGACGCACATTCACAAAAACTGACTCAGATACAGTTTGTCAATCATACCTTGCTCAATGACCCTGCTCACGGTCAAATACCAATTTCCAGATTCCGTTAGTTAGATTCACAGTTGGTGAGCAATAATTGTGGAATTTTCAGATTCATTTTGCATTTATAATTTCAATAAGTATTGAACCCTTGATTCTGACAACACAGTTTTGGTCCCTGCACTGAGAGAAGGATGTGAATGCATGAGAAGTAGCTCAGTGAAGGGTTACTCAACTCATACCTGGAATGAATGGGTCACCTTATGAGGATAGGCAAGGCAGGCTGGGTCTGTATCCTCTGGAGTTTACAGCCATAGAGTTACAGACTCTTTGGTCCAACTTATCCTTGCTGACCGGATATCCCATGGTCCTGTAGTCCCATTTTCCAGCATTTGCCCCATCTCCCTCTCAATTCTTCATATTCATGGACCTATCCAGTTGCCACTTAAATGTTGAAATGTTACCCACCTACAACACTTCCTCTGGCAGCTCGTTCCATACCTGCACCACCTTCAGCATGAAACAGTCACCCATAAAGTCCCTTTTATATCTTTCCTCTCTCACTTTAAACCTATTCCCTCTGGTTTGGACTCCCCTGCCCTGGTATAAAGATCTTGGCCACTCACCCAATGCATGCCCCTCATGACCCCATGGAATAAGGTCAAACCCCCTGCCTTCAATGCTCCAGGAGAAAAAGCCACAGCCAGTTCAGCCTCTCACAATAGTCAGAAGTGAATCATTTCAAACAGGGATCTTGATCAGATGGGCCGAAGGGCTGAGAAGTGGCAGATGGAGTTTAATTTAGATCACTGTGAGGTGCTGCAAATTGGGAAAGAAACCTGAGCAGGACTTATAGACTTCATGGTAAGTTCTTGGGGAGTGTTGCTGAACAAAGAGACCTTGGAGTGCAGGTTAATAACTCCTTGAAAATGGAGTTGCAAGTCATTAGGATAGTGAAGAAAGCATTTCGTATGCTTTCCTTTATTGGTCAGAGTATTGAGTACAGAGTTAGGAGGTCATGATGCTGCTGTACAGGACATTGGTTTGGCCACTTTTGGAATATTGCGTGCAATTCTGGTCTCCTTCCTATCAGAAGGATATTATGAAACCTGAAAGGGTACAGAAAAGATTTACAAGCATGTTGCCAGGGTTGGAGGACTTGAGCTACAGGGAGAAGTCGAATAGTCTGGGGCTATTTTCCCTGGAGCATCAGAGGCTGAGGGGTGACCTTGTAGAGGTTTGTAAAATCATGAGGGGCATGGATCAATAGACAAAGTCTCTTCCCTGGGGTTGGGGAGTCCAGAAATAGAGGGCAGAGGTTCAGAGTGAAATGGGAAAGATATAAAATAGACCTGAGGGGCATCGTTTTCGCACAGAGGGTGGTATGTGTATGGTATGAGCTGCCAGAGGAAGTGGTGGAGTCCAGTACGATTGCAACATTTAAAAGGCATCTGGATGGGTACGTGAATAGGAAGGGTTTGGAGGGATATGGGCCGGGTGCTGGCAGGTGGGACTAGATTGGATTGGGATATCTGGTCGGCATGGACAAGTCAGACCGAAAGGTCTGCACATCTCTATGAACATATGACTCAATATAACATCCTGAGGGGACCTGACAGGATGTGTGTAGAAAGGATGTTTCCTCTTGTGGGAGAATCTAGATTTCGGGGGTGACGGTTTGAAAATAAGTGAGCACCTGTTTGAAACCGAGATGGGAAAACATTTTTTCTCTCAGAGAGTGACAGTCTTTGGAATTCCCTTCCTCAACAGGCAGTGGATGCAGAATCTTCAAATATTTTTAAGGCAAAAGTAGACTGATTCTTAATGACCAAGAGTGGGTGGGATTATTGGGGAAGGTGCAGGAATGTAGAGTTGATGTTAAAATCAGATCCGCTGTGATCTTCGTGGAAGGCAGAACAAACGTGAAGGGCCATGTGGCCTACATTTGTTCCTTCTTTGGATGTTCTTCCTGATGTGTGATTCTCTGTCAGGAATGTGTTGATCTGCAAATCAGCTCTTGAATATCTCAGAGCCTGAATGGTAAATTCTCTTTTAATTAGTTGACACAAACATCCCACTTGGAATTTTTCATTGGCAATACCAGTGTTTATCACCCATTCCTAATTTGATGAAGGGCTGTTAAAAGTCAACTACATTGTTGTGGGACTACAAATGTGAGGTGTTGCATTTTGCTCAGAACAATCAGTGCAGGAGCTATGCACTTAATGATAGGGCCCTGCCAGTGTTGCTGAAAGAGAGACCTTGGGGTACAAGGTCATAGTTCATTGAAGGTGGAGTCGCAGATAGACAGGGCGGTGAAGAAGGTGTTTGAAAGGTCAGTGCATTGAGTATAGGAGTTGTGATGTCATACTCTGACAGTACAGGACATTGCTTTGGCCATTTTTATTATACTGCCATTAATCTAGTGTCCCTGCTTTCAGAGAGATGTCATTACACTTGAAAGGATGCAGACAATACTCACAAGGATGTTGCCAGGGTTGGAGGCTTTGAGCTACAGGGAGAGGCTGAACAGGCTGGGGCTGCTTTCTTTGGAGCATCGGAGGCTGAGGGGTGATGTTAAAGTTTATAAAATCATGTGGGACATGAACAGGGTGAGGAGCCAAGATCTTTTTCCCCGGTTAGGGGAGTCCAAAACCAAATGGCAAAGCTTTAAGGTGAGAGGGGAAAGTTTTGAAAGGGACTCAAGGGGCAGCTTTACCATGTGTGTGTAGAATGAGCTGCCAGAGGGGGGGTTAGAGGCTGGTGCAATTGGAGCATTTAAAAGGGTGGGTCCATGAAGAGGAAGAGTTTGGAAAATTTTTGTCCAAATGCTGGGAAATGGGATTACATTAAATTCGGACATCTGGTCGGGATGGAAGAGTCGCAGCAAAGGATCTGTTTCCGTGCTGTCCAACTCCATGACTGTATGAATGGTGGTATGATTCCAAGTCAGTGTGTTGAGTGTCTTGGAGTTGAGCTTATAGTTGCCAATTCTTTTGCTTCTCCTGACTGTCTCAGTCATGGGTTGGGAAGGTTTTTCCACAGGACTCTTGCTTTGGTATTGCATTGCATCATGTCCCAGTGCCGTTGCAGACATGTTAGATGAGTCCATGACCATTGTAACATCCTGTGCCTTCAGTCATTCCTTGATGTCACATGGACTGAATCGAATTGGCTAATGGCTGATGTTCATGATGCTGGGAATCTCATGGGGGAGACCGAGATGGATCACCCACTTGGCACTTCTGGCTGAAGATATTGCAGATGCTTCAGCCTTATCTTTTGGACCTGATGGGTTGGGATCCTCCAGTCAGTGAGGTTGGAGTTAATGACGTCCTCCAGTCAATGATTTAATTGCCCACCACCAGTCACAATGGAATGTGGAACGACTGTGAAGGATTAATTAACCCTGCCTATTGCGTGTTGATCTCCTACCGTTGAGCAACCCTGTGTTGTGACATTAGTAAATTAACTCCTTGTTTGGGGAATGTTTGGTGTTGTTCCATGGTAGCCCTCCTACACTGCTCATTTGACCAGATTTGATAACGCCAACACAGTCAGTTCTTCTATCACGCGATGGTTCCATTAGGCATACTGCCAAGAAATGGTGGTTCGGAATTGATAAGAGTTTGATGCATCATCAATATACATATGTAATGTTCGTATTAATATCGAATTCGCTCCACAGTTTCAAGATCAGATCATCAAAACTTGAAAAAAACACAGTAAGCCTTGCAGGAACTCAGCAGGTCTGGCAGCATCTGTGGAGAGAGAAACACCATTAACACTGAATCTAATCTGATTCATCTTCACGACATTAAAAACTGACCAGTTTGACAAACCTTTGAAGTTTACAAGGGATTTGGTGTTCCACAGTGTCACTGCCATCTGAAGGGAGCTGTGGCGTGGGGAAGGGCTTCACCAAGAAACCCGTGCGATCTGTCTTGACAACATCTCCTACCTGAGGCATTGTGGGGGTTGTTTATTCACGTGATTTATCTGTTAGTTGTGTTTGCCTTGGGTGTCTTAAAATGCATTAAAGTGGGTAAACCCCCATGACCTGATCAGATGTGCTCGAGAACTCTGTGGGAAGGCAAGGAATTGAACCCAGGTCCCTGGTGCTGGGAACCAGCAATGCCAACCGCTGAGCCACCGTGCCGCCATTTGGATGTAGTTGTGATTGCACCAGTTGGGGTACAGAGGAGATTGCCCAGGATGTTGGCTGGCATGGAACAGTTCAGCGATGGAGTGAGGCTGGCTAAGTTTGGGCTGTTTTCTTTGGAGCAGGCAGGATTGAGGGGGGAACCTGATAGAGGTGTATAAGAGTATGAGGGGCACGGACAGCCTGGATACAAAGCAATAGTTCCCTTCATCACTGGGCCAATAACAGGGTGGGGGGGGGTTCATTTAAAGGTGAAATGCAGGAGAGTGCGAGGGGATTTGAGGGGCACTATCACCCAGAGGGTGGTGGGAATCTGGAATGTACTACCAGAGAGGGTATTGATCTCATAATCTTTAAAAAGCACTTGGAGGAGCAGTTGAAATGTCAAGGCTATTGGTCTAATACAGGGAAGAGGGGCTGGTGTACATCGTGGTGCTCTACTGGGAAGGCTGATGCCAAGTAAAGACATAGAGTCAGAGAGATGGACACCTGCCAGCACCCGGCCCATATCCCTCCAAACCCTTCCTGTTCATATACCCATCCAGGTGCCTTTTCAATGTTGCAATTGTACCAGCCTCCACCACTTCCTCTCGCAGCTCATTCTATACATGCACCACCCTCTGTGTGAAAACATTGCCCCCTAGGTCTCTTTTAAATCTTTCACCTCTCACCCTAAACCTATGCCTTTCTAGTTCTGGACTCCCCCACCCCAGGGAAGAGACATTGTCTATTTATCCTATCCATGCCCCTCATGATTATGTAACTTCTTTGGATGCATTCCCAGGAATATCCTCCCTCAGTATAGCCACAATGCTAACCCTTATCAGAAACACTGCTCCCCCTCCTCTCGCACCCCCTTTTGTATCCCTCCTACAGCATTTGTATCCTGGAACATTAAGCTGCCAGTCCTGTCTGTCCCTGAGCCACGTCTCTGTAATTGCTATGATGCCCCAGTACCATATCCCTAACCATGCCCTCAATTCATCTGCCTTCCCAATTAGGTTTCTTGCATTGAAATAAATGCAGTTTAATTTATCAATCCTACCTTGCTCTCTGTTTTTGTCCTGCCTGCCCTGACTGTTTGTCTCACTCCTTTTCCCAACTGTACCAGTCTCAGATTGATTTGGAGATGCTGGTGTTGGACTGGGGTGTACAAAGTTAAAACTCACACAACACCAGGTTATAGTCCAACAGGTTGATTTGGAAGCACTAGCTTTCGGAGCGCTGCTCCTTCATCAGGTGGTTGTGGAGTACACAATTGTAAAACACAGAATTTATAGCAAAAGATTACAGTGAGATGGAACTGACATTATACATTGGAAAATAGCTTAATTGTTAAGTCTCTCATCTGTTGGAATGACCATGATAGTTTCACTTGTTTCATATGTAATTCACAAAACTCTTTTTAAAAGTTACAATCTCAGGTTAACTGTAACAATTGGTGTCAGGCCAGAGAAGATGTTGTAGGTGTTAGCCCCCTGTGTTCTGTTGTCTGTGCCAGAATATTTCAACTGATTCTAATCTAAAAAATGAGTTAACAGAGATGGATTTACACAGGTTTTGATCAAAGTACAATGTAACTCTGCAAATACAAATTCACCCCACATCTGTGTGTGTGTGTGTGTGTGTGTGTGTGTGTGTGTGTGTGTGTGTGTGTGTGTGGTACCTGTGTGTGCGTATAGTACAATGGTGGTCACCTGTCATGTGACATGAACCCAAGGTCCCTGTTGAGGCCCTCCCTATGGGAACTGAACTTAGCTATCAGTTCTGCTTGGCTACGTTTCGCTGCTGCCTGTCCCGAAGTCCGCCTTGGAGGATGGTCACCTGAAGGTCCGAGGTCAAATGTTCTCCAACTGGGAGGGTAGAATATGTGGTTGGCATGGACGGGTTGGAGTGAAGGGTCTGATTCCGTGCTGTACATCTCTATGACTAATGCAATCATCATGTTACCGAAGAACTGGTTGTGTTGGTGTTATCAAATCAGGTAAAATGTGAAGTGTAGGAGGGCTACCACAGAAAAATACCAAACATACTCCAAACTCGGAGTTAATTTACTAATGTCACAACAAAGGGTTGCTCAACAGTGGGAAATCAACTTGCAATAAGCAGGGATAAGTAATTCTACACAGTGTTCAATATTCAGTTGTGACTGATGGTGGACAATTAAATCATTAATTGGGGGAGGTCAATCACCTCCAACCTCATTGCCTGGAGCATCCCAACCCATCAGGTCCAAAAGATGAGGCTGAAGCATCTGTCACACCTTCAGCCAGAAGTGCTAAGTGGGTGATCCATCTCGGTCTCCCCCATGAGATTCCCAGCATCATGAACATCAGCCATTAGCCAATTCGATTCAGTCCCTGTGACATCAAGGAATGACTGAAGGCACAGGATGTTGCAATGGTCATGAACCCATCTAAAATGCCTGCAACAGCACTGGGACAAGATGCAATTCAGTACCAAAGCAAGAGTGGTGCAGAAAACTCTCCCCAACCCATGACGTGGACGCTCAGGGGAAGCAAAAGAATCGGCACATAAGAAGCTCCCAGCCCAACTCCAACACACTGACTGGGAACCATATCACCATTCACACAGTCAGAGAGTTGGACAGCACGGAAACTGATCATTTGGTACAACTCTTCCATACCGAGCAGATATCATCATTTAATCGAATCCCATTTGCCAGCATTTGGCCCATATCCCACGTTTACGGCTGTAATCATGTTTTGAAGGAGACAGGGTGAGGTGTGTCACAAAGGTGGTCTGTAAAAATGGTAATATGGAACACTGCTGCCTCACAGCGCCACAGACTCGGGTTCGATTTCCACCTCAGGCAACGATCTGCGTGGAGTTAACGCATTCTCCCCGTGTCGGCGTGGGTTTCATCTGGGTGCTCCGAATTCCTCCCACAGTCCAAAGATGTGCATTGGCCATGCTACATTGTCCAACAGTGTCAGGGATCTGCAGATTAGGGTGAATTGGCCATCCTAAATTGTCCCATCGTGTTCAGGGAAGTGCGGGTTTGGATCGATTGGCCATGCTATATTGTCCCATAGTGTTCAGGGATGTGTCGGTTAGGGTGCATTGGCCATGCTAAATTATCCCATAGTGTCAGGTTGGGGCGGATTGGCCATGCTAAATTTTTCATAGTGCCCAGGGATGTGCAGGTTAGGGTGATTTTGGCCATGCTAAATCGTCCCACAGTTCCCAGGGATGTGCAGTTTAGGGTACAGTAGTGAGGCAATGGGATTGGGTGGCTTACTCTTCGGAAGGTCGGTGTGGACATTGTTGGGCCGAAGGGCCAGTTTCCACACTGTAGGGATTCTATGGATTCTATGGGAACAGATTGGGGTGAGAAGTATGTTATATCACCTTTCACACTTATTTTGATTAGATTACGAGACGATCTTTTCTGGGTGTTTCAGTTTTATTATCAGAGGGGTGTCAGCCACTGCTCTGTAACAGATAGACCAAACCATGAGCCAACATTTCATGATGTCGATCACCTCAGAGACAACACACCAGACAGCAGCAGCTGACATTACAAATAGGCTGCAATCAAAGCTGCAACTGCTCGAGCAGTGATGACAGATCCAGACACAATCACTGGGCGAGTTACAGAAGCTGACAGCTCCATGATGTTTGATGTGTCCTTCTTTATGATTTGGTGAAATTCATCCTAAAAACATTCAACTGCATTTATATTTGCTGTTAATATCTCCATCATGTCTTTTGATGTCTCAGATTCATGATTGAGATTGGAGTTGTTCACACTGTCATGTTGGACCATCAGATACAGGAGCAGAATTGGCCCATCGAGTCTGCTTCCCATTGGATCATGGCTGATATGGTTCTCAACTCCATTCTCCTGCCCTCCCCCCACTAACCTTAGGTCCCCCTCACTAATGGAGAACCTATCTGTCACTGTTTTAAATACACTCAGTGACGTGGCCTCCATCGCCTTCTGCAGCAGTGAGTTGCACAGAGACACCACTCTCTGGCTGAAGAAATACTTCCTCATCTCAGTTCAAAAGGGTCACCCCTTCACTGTCAGGCTGTGCCCTCGGGTCCTAGCCTCCCCTCCTCGTGGAAATATCTCCACCACGTCCATTTTATCCAGGCCTGTCAGAATTCTATAAGTTTCAATGAGATCATCACCATCCCTCTGAACTCCTTTGAGAACAGACCCTGAGTCACAATTGTTCCTCTGAACAATGATAGGTTTTTGTACGTTAAAACTTCCAAAGGGATGTCACAAATACATTAAGTATGAAAGAGTAATGATGGTGGGGAGTAGGGCCTCTCAAAGATCAGAAAGGTCTGCCCCTGTGTGGAGCCACAGGAGATGGGGGAGATACTAAATGAGTATTTTGCATCAGTGTTTACTGTGGAGAAGGAGATGGAAGATATGGAACGTGGTGTTTTGTTGAAAAATGCCCATATTACAGAGGAGAAACACATAAAAGTGGATAAATCCCCAGGACCTGATGAGGTATTCCCCTGAAATTTGTAGGAAGCTCAGGGAGTGATTGCTGGACCCCAGATTGCACCAGATGGGGTACAGAGGAGATTCCCCAGGATGTTGGCTGGGTTGGAGCAGTTCAGCGATGAAGAGAGGCTGGCAAAGTTTGGGCTGTTTTCTTTGGAGCAGGGAGGATTGAGGGGGGACCTGATAGAGGTGTATAAGAGTATGAGGGGCACGGACAGCCTGGATACAAAGCAATAGTTCCCCTTAATCACAGGGTCAATAACGGGGATGGGGGGTGAGTGCAAATTTTACGGTGAAATGCAGGAGGTTTGGAGGGGATTTGAAGGCCACTATCACCCAGACAGTGGTGGGGATCAGGAATGTACTACCTGAGAGGGTGGTCGATGTCATATCCTTTAAAAAGCACTTGGAGGAGCAGTTGAAATGTCAAGGCTCTGGGTCTAATGCAGGGAAGAGGGGCTGGTATACACAGTGGTGTTCTATTGGGAAGGCTGATGCCAAGTAGAGTCATCGAGTCAGAGAGATGTACACCTGCCAGCACCCGGCCCATATCCCTCCAAACCCTTCCTAATCCAATCCCCATCCAAATGCCTTTTAAATGTTGTAATTGTACCAGCCTCCACCACTTCCTCTCGCAGCTCATTCCACACACGTAATATCCTCTGTGGGAAAAGGTTGCCCCTTAGGTCTCTTTTAAATCTTTTGCCTCTTACCCTAAACCTATGCTCCTCTAGTTCTGGATTCCCCCACCCCAGGGAAGAGACATTGTCTATTTATCCTATCCATGCCCCTCATGATTATATAAACCTCGATCAGGTCACCCCTCAGCCTTCGATGCTCCAGAGAAAACAGCCCGAGCCTATTCAGCCTCTCCTATAGCTCAAATCCTCCATCCCTTTGAGAATCTTTGTGAATCTTTTCTGAACCCTTGCAAGTTTCACAACATCCTTCTGATAGGAAGGAGACCAGAATTGCACGCAATATTCCAAAAGTGGTCTAACCAATGCCTGATGCAGAATACTCATTTAATATCTTCCCCCATCTGCTGCAGTTCCACACGTGGGCTCTCTTGCTGATCTTGATGGGACGCTGTTCTCTCCCTCGTTATCCTTTTGTCCTTCATATATTCATCATCTTTCTTGGGTTCTCCTTAACCCTATTTGCCACAGCTATCTCATGTCCCCTTTTTGCCCTCCTGATTTCCCTCTTAAGTATGCTCCTACTGCCTTTATACTCTTTTACAATTGACTCAATCTCTGCTGTCTACCCTGGACACGTTTCCTTCTTTTTCTATACCAAAGCGTCAATTTCTCTCACCACCCATCATTCCCTACACCTCCCAGCCTTGCCTCTCACCCGAACAGGAATATGTTGTCTCTGGACTCTCAAAATCACATTTCTGAAGGCCTCTCATTTTCCAACCTTCCCTTTCCCTTTGAACATCTGTCCCCACTCAACCTTTGAATGTTCTTGCCTAATACCGTCAAATTTGGCTTTCATCCAATGTTGAACTTCAACTTTTAGATGCGGTCTATCCTTTTCCATCACTAATTTATTTTAAAACTAACAGATTTACAGTCACTGGCCCCTGAGTACTCCCCCACTGACACCTCAGTCACCTGCCCTGCCTTATTTCCCAAGAGGAGGTCACGTTTTGTAGCTTCTCTTGTAGGTCCATCCAGATGCTGAATCACAACATTTCCTTGTACACTAAACCCTGAAAACTCTGGCAGTCCAGGTCTATGTTTGGAAATTACCATCCTATTTTTCTTACACATGACTGAGATCTCCTTAAAGATTTGCTTCGCAAATTCCCGCTGCCTCTTGGGGTGTTCGAGAATATAATCCCAAGAAGGTCATCATCTCTTTCCTATTTCTCGGTTCCACCCAAATAATTTCCTTGGATGCATTCCCAGGAATATCCTCCCTCAGTACAGCCATAATGCTAACCCTTATCAGAAACACTGCTCCCCCTCCTCTCGCACCCACTTTTGTATCCTTCCTACAGCATTTGTATCCTGGAACATTAAGCTGCCAGTCCTGTCTGTCCCTGAGCCACGTCTCTGTAATTGCTATGATGCCCCAGTACCATATCCCTAACCATGCCCTCAATTCATCTGCCTTCCCAATTAGGCTTCTTGCATTGAAATAAATGCAGTTTAATTTATCAATCCTACCTTGTTCTCTGTTTTTGTCCTGCCTGCCCTGACTGTTTGTCTCACTCCTTTTCACAACTGTACCAGTCTCAGATTGGTTTGGAGATGCTGGTGTTGGACTGGGGTGTACAAAGTTAAAACTCACACAACACCAGGTTATAGTCTAACAGGTTTAATTGGAAGCTTTCGGAGCGCTGCTCCTTCATCAGGTGGTTGTGGAGTACACAATTGTAAAACACAGAATTTATAGCAAAAGATTACAGTGTGATGTAACTGACATTATACATTGGAAAATAGCTTGATTGTTAAGTCTCTCATCTGTTGGAATGACCATGATAGTTTCACTTGGTTCATATGTAAATCACAAAACTCTTTATAAAAGTTACATTCTCAGGTTAACTGTAACAATTGGTGTCAGGCCAGAAAAGATGTTGTAGGTGTTAGCCTCCTGTATTCTGTTGTCTGCCATAATATTTTGACTGATTCTAATCTAAAAAATGAGTTAACAGAGATGGATTTATTCAGGTTTTGATCAAAGTACAACATAATTCTGCAAATGCAAAATCACCCCACATACGTATATGTATGTGTGTGTGTCTGGTGTGGGAGTTTGTGAATGTCTGTGAGAAGAGTGTATATGTGTGTGTGTGAATGCAAAGGCGTCTAAGTCCGTGAGAGGGTGCATGTGTGAGTTTGGGAGTGTGTGTGCCGGCAGGTGTGTGTGTGAGTGTGTGTGTGTGTGTGTGTGTGTGTGTGTGTGTGTGTGTGTGTGTGTCTGTGTGTAGGTGTGTGTAGGTGTGTCTGTGTATGTATAGGAGTGCGTGTGTGTGTGTGTGTGTATAGGTGTGTGTGTGTGTGTGTATTCACGACTGTCTGTGTGTATAGGTGTGCCTGTGTGTGTGTGTGTGTGTGTGTGTGTCTGTGTGTGTGTGTATAGTGTGTGTGTGTGTGTGTGTGTGTGTCTGTGTGTCTGTGTCTGTGTGTGTGTGTGTGTGTGTGAGTGTCTGTCTGTAGGTGTGTCTGTGTATGTATAGGAGTGCGTGTGTGTATAGGTGTGTGTGTGTGTATTCACGACTGTCTGTGTGTATAGGTGTGCCTGTGTGTGTGTGTGTGTGTCTCTGTGTGTGTGTGTAGGTGTGTGTGTGTGTGTCTGTGTATGTGTCTGTGTGTGTGGGTGTGTGTGTGTGTTTGTTTGTGTGTGTGTATAAATGTGTGTGTGTGTGTGTGAGTGTCTGTGTGTTGGTGTGTCTGTGTATGTATAGGAGTGTGTGTGTGTGTGTGTGTGTGTATAGGTGTGTATGTGTGTATTCACGACTGTCTGTGTGTATAGGTGTGCCTGTCTGTGTGTGTGTGTGTGTGTGTGTCTGTGTGTGTGTATAGGTGTGTGTGTGTGTGTGTGTCTGTGTGTGTCTGTGTATGTGTGTGTGTGTGTGTGAGTGTCTGTGTGTAGGTGTGTCTGTGTATGTATAGGAGTGCGTGTGTGTGTGTGTGTGTATAGGTGTGTGTGTGTGTGTATTCACGACTGTCTGTGTGTATAGGTGTGCCTGTGTGTGTGTGTGTGTGTATAGGTGTGTGTGTGTGTGTGTGTGTGTGTGTCTGTGTGTCTGTGTCTGTGTGTGTGTGTGTGTATAAATGTGTGTGTGTGTGCGTGTATGTGTGTGTTTGTGTGTGTGTGTGTGTGTATAAATGTGTGTGTGTGCGTGTGTGTATGTGTGTGTTTGTGTGTGTGTGTATAAATGTGTGTGTGTGTGTGTGTGTGTGTCTGTGTGTCTGTGTCTGTGTGTGTGTGTGTGTGTATATGTGTGTGTGTGTGTGTGTGTGTGTGTGTGTGTGAGTGGGTGTGTGTATACTGTGCCATGGTGGTCACCCGGAGTGTGACATGAACCCAAGGTCCCGGTTGAGGCCCACCCAATGGGAACAGAACTTACCTATTGACCACTTTGTGCTGCTGCCTGTCCCAAAGTCCAACTTCAAGGATGGTCACCCGAAGGTCCAAGGTCAAATGTCCTGGACACTGAAGTGTTCCTCAACGGGGAGGGAACCCTCCTGTCTGTTGATTGTTGTGCGGTGCCCATTCATCCATTGCCATAGACTCTGCTCGGTTTCCCCAATGTACCATGCCTCAGGACATCCCTGCCTGCAGTGTATAAGATAGACAACGTTGGCTGAGTCACATGTGTACCGTAATGATCTCCTCAGGAGATAGTCACGTGCTGCAACCGACAGGGTACCCTTCGTTGTCCAGTGCTTCCTAGTAACCGAAAAACTACACCATGTGCTTCGCGACCTGCAACACAATGAGGATGAGCACCTCACCAAGACCTTCCCTACACCTCCACTTCTCACCTTTAAACAACTGCCAAACCTCAAACAGGTCATTGTTTGTAGCAAACTGCCCAGCTTTCAGGACAACTCCATACCACCCTGTCACGGTCGGTGCTGCAAGACGTGTCAGAGTGTGGACATGGATACCATCATTACGCGTGGGACACCTCCCACTATGTACGTGGCAGGTACTCATGGGACTCAGCCAACGTTGTCTATCTTATACACTGCAGGCAGGGATGCCCCGAGGCCTGGTACACTGGGGAGACTGAGCAGAGGCTACAGCAACGGATGAATGGGTATCACACAACAATCAACAGACAGGAGTGTTCCCTCCCAGTTGGAGAACACTTCAGTGATCCAGGACATTTGACCTCGGACCTTCAGGTGAACATCCTCCAAGGCGGACTTCGGGACAGGCAGCAGCGAAAAGTGGCCAAGCAGAGCTGATAGCTAAGTTCGGTTCCCATAGGGAGGGACCTTGGGTTCATGTCACACTACAGGTGACCACCATTGCACTATATACACACACAGACACTCCACACACACACACACACACACACACACACACACACAGACACACACACACACACACTCACTCCTATGCACATACAGACACACCTACACACAGACATGCACACTGACACTTACACACACTCCGGCAGGCACACACATTCCCGAACTCACACTGCACTCTCTCAGAGACTTAGACCCTTTACACTCACACACATATATCCACTATCTCTCATAGACACTCAAAAGACCCCACCCCAGACACACACACGCGCACACACAAACCCACATGCAGATGTACACATATACGTTTGTGGGGTGAATTTGTACTTGCAGAGTTACATTGTACTTTGCTCAAAAACTGCATGAATCCATGTAAGACTCTGTTAACTCATTTTTTTGATTAGAATCAGTCGAAATATTCTGGCACAGACAACAGAACACAGGGGGCTAACACCTACAACATCTGATCTGGCCTGACACCAATTGTTACAGTTTACCTGAGAATGTAACTTTTAAAAAGAGTTTTGTGATTTACATATGAACCAAGTGAAACTATCATGGTCATTCCAACAGATGAGAGACTTAACAATCAAGCTATTTTCCAATCTATAATGTCAGTTACATCACACTGTAATCTTTTGCCATAAATTCTGTGTTTTACAATTGTGTACTCCACAACCACCTGATGAAGGAGCAGCGCTCCGAAAGCTAGTGCTTCCAAATCAACCTGTTGGACTATAACCTGGTGTTGTGAGAGTTGTAACTCAGTCTCAGAGTGATCTCTTTCCTCACTAATTCCCTGGATCCTCCCCAAAACTATTCGTTTCAACCCTCCTGAGCAGCTCTCACAAATCTCCCTGCTCCTACATTAGTCGCCTAGAAGACAAAATCTTTGAGATTACTTTGTTAAGCAAAGTTTAATTAACTTATTACAAAGAAAACTTACTTGAGAAGACAGATGTCAGTGACACTGTGGATCCCAAATCCCTTGTAAACCTCACAAGGTTGTCAAATTGTTCAGTTTTTTAATGTCGTGAAGATGAGTCACATTAGACTCAATGTTAACAGTGTTTCTCTCTCCACACATGCTGCCAGACCTGCTGAGTTTCTGTAATGCTTATTGTGTTTGTTTCAAGTTTTGATGATTTTATCTTGAAACTGTGGAGAGATTTTGATATTAATATGAACATTACACATCTATATCGCTGGTGCATAAAACTCTTATCAATTCCTTACCACCATTTCTTCAGATTGTTTGCTCATTTTTGTCCAGAATTCCAATTGATTTTTTTTAACCTCGAATCCCTCAGGAGCCAATTGCAGGTCATTCTGTGATAATGTGTGTTTCATCAACGTGAATTTGCTGTAACACGATTGAAGAATTGGGGACACTTTTGACAATGTGAACTTTGAAAATGTGTGTTGGCTGCAATATGATTGGCCCCAACACGTTAAGTGCTGTTCCTGAAGCGTGATTTTACTGTAACATGGAGTTGCACATGAATGGAGTGCAAGTTTATAGCTCCTTGAAAGTGGAGTCACAGGTAGATTGGGTAGTGAAGAAGTCACTTGGTATGATTTCCTTTATTGGTCACAGCATCAAGTGCAGGAGTTGGGAGGTCATGTTGCGGCTGTACAGTAGTTCGGCCACTTTAGGAATATTGTGTGCAATTCTGGTCTCCCTCCTATCGGAAGGATGTTGTGAATCTTGAAAGGGGTCAGAAAAGATTTACAGGGATGTTGTCAGGGTTGGATGATTTGAGCTATAGGGAGAGACTGAATAGGCTGGGGCTAGTTTCCCTGGAGCATCAGAGGCTGGGGGAGACCTTATAGAGTTTTATAAAACCATGAGAGTCATGGATAGGATAAACAGACAAAGTCTTTGCCCAGGGGTGGGGGAGTTCGAAACTAGGGGGCACCAGTTCAGGATAAGTGGGGAAAGTTTTAAAAGGGGCCTAAGGGCAACGTTTTTTGTACAGAGAGTGGTGTGTGCTTGGAATGAGCTGCCAGAGGAACAGATGGAAGCTGGTAAAATTACAGCATTTAAAAGGCATCTGAATAGCTACATCAATAGGAAGGGTTTAGTGGGATAAGGGCCAGGCACTGGCAAATGGGACTAGGTTAGGTAGAGTATCTGGTTGACATGGACGAGTTGGAGTGAAGGGTCTGATTCTGAGCTGTGCATCTCTATGACTAATGCAATCATCATGTTACAGAAGAACTGAATGTGTTGGTGTTATCAAATCAGGTAAAATGTGAAGTGTAGGAGGGCTACCACAGAGAAATACCAAACATACTCCAAACAAGGAGTTAATTTACTAATGTCACAACAAAGGGTTGCTCAACAGTGGGAAATCAACTTGCAATAGGCAGGGATAAATAATCCTACACAGCCATTCCACATTGGGTTGTGACGGGTGGGGGACAATTAAATCATTAATTGGGGAGGTCCCACACTAGGGTCTCAGAGCCTGACTGTAGCCCCCTCCTGGCACACACTGGGCTGGGAAGAGAGGGGGATATCTGCTGAGGATCTGTCGGGATTTTCCTGCTGTATGTGTGGTTCCCAGAACCAAACTCTCTGTCTCTGTCCCTCGCTGTCTCTCTCTCTCTCTCCCTCACTGTCTCTGTCTCTCCCTCTCCCTCACTGTTTCTGTCTCCCTCTCACTGTCTCTCTCTCCTTTGCTGTCTCTCTCTCTCTCCCTCTCGCTGTCTCTCTTTCCTTCACTGTCTCTCTCTCCGTCTTTCTATCTAGCTCGCTGTCTCTCTCTCTCTCCCTCTCGCTGTCTCACTCCCTCTCTCTCTCTGTCTGGTTCTGGCTCTGGGCTGATGATTCCTCGGGGCAGAAATGATTTGATTCCCTCTGTCTCTGCACCGTCCTGAATTTCAGCTCCTGGATCTAATCCCCTCCTCGGGGCGGGGGGAACAGACTGAGAGGGAAATAAAAAGCAATTTGAAATAAAATACAGCAGCGACACCAAGAGCACAGCAAGATCCCACTGCTCTCTGCCTTCCCCAGTCTCCCACTTTACCCTGCGATACTGGGTCAGTTTAATTACTGCATCATTAATGCATTGCAGAACATCAAGCAACAGCGAAATACAAAGAAATCACTAAAGAGCAATTGGCCCGAGGCTAGAAACACACAGCAAGATCCCACAAGCAGCAGTGTGACCACAGATAGATCATCTGTGTTCCTGACCCTGGTTAAGGGTTCGATCCTGTCTCCATGATGACAGAAGGACCAATCCTACTGTTTGACAAATCCCAAACAATACCCTCATCTTCTCCGTTCCTCTCTCTCCCTCTCTCTCTGTCCCCCTCTCCCTCTGTTCCCCCCATTCCCTGTCTCTCTCTCTCTCTCTCTCTCTCTCTGCTTCCCCTCTCTCTCAGTTCCACAGCCCTCCATTGTCCCCTCTCTCTCTGTTCCCCCCTCTCTGTTCCACCACCCCCCCCTGTTGTACCCTCACTCTCGGTTCCCCGCTCTCTCTGTTCCCCCTCTCTGTTGCCCCACTGGCACTCTGTCCATCTCTGATAACTCTCTCTGATTTAATCCTGCACACTGTAATCTTTATTCCTCCACCCGCCCCCCCTCTCCCCACTTTAAATAATGACGGGGTAAAAACAAGGACTGCAGATGCTGGAAACCAGAGTCCAGATTAGAGTGGTGCTGGAAAAGCACAGCAGGTCAGGCAGACTCCGAGGAGCAGGAAAGTCGATGTTTAGGGCAAAAGCCCTTCATCAGGAATAGAGGCAGAGTGCCTGCAGGGTGGAGAGATAAATGAGAGGAGGGTGGGGGTGGGGAGAAAGTAGCATAGAGTACAATAGGTGAGTGGGGGTGGGGATGGAGGTGATAGGTCAGGGAGGAGGATGGGGAAGGTAGCAAAGAGTACAATGGGTGAATGGGGCTGGGGATGGAGGTGATAGGTCAGGGAGGAGGGTGGAGCAGATAGGTGGGAAGGGAGATAGGCAGGTAGGACAGGTCATGGGGACGGTGCTGAGCTGGAAATTTGGAACTGGGGTAAGGTGGGGGGAAGGGGAAATGAGGAAAATGTGTGAAGTCCACATTGATGCCCTGGGATTGAAGTGTTCTGAGGCGGAAGATGAGGCGTTCTTCCTCCAGGTGTTGGGTGGTGAGGGAGCGGCGGTGAAGGAGGCCCAGGACCTCCATGTTCTTGGCTGAGTGGGAGGGGGAGGTGAATATAAAAGCACCGTTGTGCTACTGAGACTTTATAAAGCTCTGGTTAGGCCCCATTTGGAGTACTGTGTCCAGTTTTGGTCCCCACACCTCAGGAAGGACACACTGGCACTGGAACGTGTCCAGCAGAGATTCACACGGATGATCCCTGGAATGGTAGATCTAACATACGACGAATGGCTGAGAATCCTGGGATTGTATTCATTGCAGTTTAGAAGATTAAGGGGAGATTTAATAGAAACGTACAAGGTAATACATAGCTTGGAAAGGATGGACGCTAGAAAATTGTTTCCGTTAAGCGAGGAGGCTAGGACCCGTGGACACAGCCTTAGAATTGGAGGGGGTCAATTCAGAACAGAAATGCGGAGACATTTCTTCAGCCAGAGAGTGGTGGGCCTGTGGAATTCATTGCCGCAGAGTGCAGTGGAGGCTGGGACGCTAAATGTCTTCAAGGCAGAGATTGATGAATTCTTGATGTCACAAGGAATTAAGGGCTACGGGCAGAATGCTGGTAAGTGGAGTTGAAATGCCCAACAGCCATGATTGAATGGCGGAGTGGACTCGATGGGCTGAATGGCCTTACTTCCACTCCTATGTCTAATGGCCTTATGGAAATGTTGGGCCACATGGCGGTGGGGTTGATTGGTGTGGGTGTCCCAGAGATGTTCCCTGAAGCGCTCCGCTAGGTGGCATCCAGTCTCCCAATGTAGAGGAGACTGCATCAGGAGCAACGGATACAATAAATGATATTGGTGGATGTGCAGGTAAAACTTTGATGGATGTGGAAGGCTCCTTTAGGGCCTTGGGTGGAGGTGAGGGAGGAGGTGTGGGCGCAGGTTTTGCAATTCCTTCCGGTGACAGGGGAAGGTGCCAGGATGGGAGGGTGGGTTGTAGGGGGCGTGGACCTAACCAGGTAGTCACGGAGGGAACGGTCTTTGAGGAAGGCGGAAAGGGGTGGGGAGGGAAATATATCGCTGGTGGTGGGGTCTGTTTGGAGGTGGCGGAAATATCGTTGGATGATGTGCTTTATGCGAAGGTTGGTAGGGTGGAAGATGAACACCAGGGGGGTCTGTCCTTGTTACGGTTGGAGGGGGTGGGGTTTGAGGGCGGGCTGCAGGATTTGGACGAGATGCGTTGAAGGGCATCATTAACCACGTGGGAAGGGAAATTGTGGATGATGAAGAAGGAGGCCATCTGGTGTGTTCTGTGATGGAACTGGTCCTCCTGGGAGCAGATACGGCAGAGGCGGAGGAATTGGAATACGGGATGACATTTTTGCAGGAGGTAGGGTGGGAAGAGGTATAATCCAGGGAGCTGTGGGAGTTGGTGGGTTTGTATAAAATGTCAGTGTCAAATCAGTCGTCATTAATGGAGATGGAGAGGTCAGAGATGGTCCAGGTGAACGCCTCATCTTCCGCCTCGGAACACTTCAACCCCAGGGCATCAATGTGGACTTCACCAGTTTCCTCATTTACCCCTCCCCCACCTCACCCCAGGTCCAAACTTCCAGCTCAGCACTGTCCCCATGACCTGTCCTACCTGCCTATCTCCCTATCCGCACCAGCCTCCTCCCTGACCTATCACCTCAATCGAGGAGAAAGTGAGGTCTGCAGATGCTGGAGATCAGAGCTGAAAATGTGTTGCTGGAAAAGCGCAGCAGGTCAGGCAGCATCCAAGGAACAGGAAATTCGACATTTCGGGCATTAGCCATTCCTGATGATTCCTGATGAAGGGCTTATGCCCGAAACGTCGAATTTCCTGTTCCTTGGATGCTGCCTGACCTGCTGCGCTTTTCCAGCAACACATTTTCAGCTATCACCTCCATCCCCACCCCTACTCACCTATTGCACTCTATGCTACTTTCTCCCCACCCCCACCCTCCTCTCATTTATCTCTCCACCCTGCAGGCACTCTGCCTCTATTCCTGATGAAGGGCTTTTGCCTGAAACGTTGACTTTCCTGCTCCTCAGATGCTGCCTGAACTGCTGTGCTTTTCCAGCACCACTCTAATTATTAAATAGTGACAGCTCATTTTGTTGTGTGTGGGTCAGTTTTATTTGTTTGAAAACTCCACAAAAGAAACCTGGAGAGACAGACAGAGACCCCCCTCCCAGATACACAGTGAATTGAATTGAAATGGCCATCCTGTATGTATTTCTGTGATTATCACATTTTATCCCCCTGGCCTATACACCTCTCACATCACTCTGACATGAGAACAGGTCTTTGGAGAGAGTTTCCCATTGAAGGTTTCAATTCCCTCCTCAGGGAATCCTGCCTCCCAGATCCTGGGGATTAACCTGTTTGTGTCACAATCCCGAGTCCTCGGTTACTTTAACCCCAGGCTTCAAACCCGTTTTAAACCATGAACCTTCCACTGGGACAGTCAGCTCTCTCCCTCTCTCTCACACACTCTCACTCACTCCTCCCCACCCTCCCCCTCTCTCGTTCTCCCTTTCTCCCACTCTCTCTGCCCCTATCTACGTTTCCATCTCTGTTCAGCTTTCTCCTGCTCTCGAGAATTGATCTATGTCTCTCCCACACCCCCTCTGCCCTCTCTCCACCCCAACCCCCACCTGTCCCTTCTCTCTCCCCCTCCCTCGCTCTCCATTCCCCCTCCGTTCTGACAGAAATGCCCTCTCCTCTCCTCCCTCCCTCCCTCACATTTAAAGTGGGTTCCCATCTCCTTTTCCTGTAGCCATTAACCAGGTCAATACCACATTCTGAGGGGAGGGGGAGGAGAGGATGGGTGGGGGGGGGGGAGAGTGAGGTCTGTCTTGGGGGAAGTGGGGAATGATACACCCCCTCCCACTGTCAGACCATCAGCAAACAGAGCCCGGGCTCTGATCACAGGCTGCTCTGATGTGTAAGGGGTGACCCACAGGCAGAGGGGTGCACAGCAAGATCCCACAGGCAGCTGGGTGTGGCCCCCTTGGAGTATTTCACTTTCTTTGTCCCACGCCAGAACACTCCACCCCATCCCCAGCAACAACCCCTCCATAAGCACGTTACCCTCCCCCATGTACTTCTCACACAGCAAGGTCCCAATAGTGCCAGCAATTTCACAATTCAGTTTGTGACTGGGGGTCTCCCTGACTCGCTCTCCCGGCCTGTCTCTCTCCTGGTCCTGTCTCACTCTGTGTCACCAAATCCCCCTTCTCTGTGTCACCATCTCCCCCTCTCCCTCTCTGTGTCACCATCTCCCCCCCTCTCTCTCTCTCCGTGTCACCATCTCCCCCTCTCTCTCTCTCTGTCACCATCTCTCTCTCTCTCTGTCACCTCTCTGTCTCTCTTTGTCTCTCTCTGTGTCACCATCTCCCCTCCCTCTCTCTTTGTGTTGCCATCTCCCCCCCTCTCTGTCACCTTCTCTCTCTCTCTGTCACTATTTCCCCTCTCTCTCTCTGTCACCATCTCCCCATCTCTCTCTTTGTGTGTTTATCTCCACCTCTTTCTCTCTGTCACCATCTCCTCCCCCTCTGTGTCGCTATCTCACCCTCCCCCCCCCCTCCCTGTGTCACCATTTCCCCCACCACCTCACACTCTCTCTCTGTTGCCATCTTTCCCTCCCCCTCCATCTCTGTTGCCATCTCCCTCAATCACACACTGAGGGCACTGCAAAACTGCTCCATTCCCTCGAACCCAGTTTGAGATGACACTGAAGGCATGGAATGTGATTTATAAATGTCCATCCCTCAGTTACTTTGTGGGGTTGCAGTGTCAGGCTGTGATTTGGGTTAAATCCAGGCCAGGCCTCTTCCCCCAAGGACATTGGGTGACCATTTTGCTCTTTATGACAAACAGAGAAAGCCCTCAGCCCTCACAGGCCTATTTCACTGGAATTCTGTGCTTCATATTCATTGGCCAACAACAGGAAGGAGGTCTCTCTGTGAGTGTTTTACTGAGATGACATCAGCAATCCTGTGGACCACTTTCATCCTCAGACACCTTCCCAACGACAGTAAACAGCACCTGCTTGGATCCTCCGAAAGTCTACTGCTCTTTCCTGAATACTCCATTGGCAATTTGTGTATCATCTGCACATGCTGAAAATGTGTTGCTGGAAAAGCGCAGCAGGTCAGGCAGCATCCAAGGAACAGGAAATTCGACGTTTCGGGCATAAGCCCTTCCTGATGAAGGACTTATGCCCGAAACGTCGAATTTCCTATTCCTTGGATGCTGCCTGACCTGCTGCGCTTTTCCAGCAACACATTTTCAGCTCTGATACTTCAGCATCTGCAGTCCTCACTTTCTCCTATCATCTGCACATTCCAACTACATGTCCTGTTTAATGGAGGGAGATACAGAGGAAAGCTGTCTCGACACTGTCTGCATTAATGACTCCCAGAACAGGTACAGCATGGGGAGAGCTCTCTATGATGTTGCAGTCAAATAGCCGAAGGATAGGCATTCCCCAAGCAGAGGCTCAGAGTAAGCTAAGTTTAAACTGTCTCCATCACACACCCTGACACACAGATACAAAGACACAGTCCTGAACTCTCAACCGTGGTACAACAGGTTCAGTCCATCACTGACTCCACATTCTCTACTCTACACTTCCACTAATTCAACACCAAGTTCTTTGTTTGATTCTCTGTGTTCTGTTGTCATTCTCTGCTGGATTCCTGGTTCTGAGCATCCTAATGAACAGATGTTCGAATTCCACCGGCCATGTCCTGCTCCTAAACACAGCGTCTGATTTCATTCTGGTGTGTGATACAGGAGCCCCACACTGTCAGGGAAGGTGAATCTCTCACGTACTAACTCTCTTTCTATCTCTGTCTCATGCACGATCTCACTGTTTTTCTCACTCTCATGTAAAATCTCACAATTTCTTTCTCCTTCCCATGTACGATATCACCATCTCCCTCTGTCTCAGCACATCTCTCATACATAATAGAGTCATTGAGTATACAGTACGGAAACAGACCCTTCGGTCCAACCCATCCATGCTGACCAGATATCCCAACCCAATTTAGTCCCACCTGCCAGCACCCGGCCCATATCCCTCCAAACCCTTCCTGTTCATATACCCATCCAGGTGCCTTTTAAATGTTACAATTGTACCAGCCTCTCCCACTTCCTCTGGCAGCTCATTCCACACACGTACTACCCTCTGTGGGAAAGGTTGCCCCTCAGGTCTCTTTTAAATCTTTCCCCTCTCACCCTAAACCGATGCTTCTCTAGTTCTGAACTCCCCCACCCCAGGGAAGAGACATTGTCTGTTTATCCTATCCATGCCCCTCATGATTATATAAACCTCGATCAGGTCACCCCTCAGCCTTCGATGCTCCAGAGAAAACAGCCCGAGCCTATTCAGCCTCTCCTATAGCTCAAATCCTCCATCCCTTTGAGAATCTTTGTGAATCTTTTCTGAACCCTTGCACGTTTCACAACATCCTTCTGATAGGAAGGAGACCAGAATTGCAAGCAGTATTCCAAAAATGGCCTAACCACTGTCTGATGCAGAATACTCATTTAATATCTTCCCCCATCTCCTACAGTTCCACACGTGGGCTCTCTTGCTGATCTTGATGGGACGCTGTTCTCTCCCTCGTTATCCTTTTGTCCTTCATATAGTCATAATATGTCTTTGGATTCTCCTTAACCCTGTTTGCCACAGCTATCTCATGTCCCCTTTTTGCCCTCCTGATTTCCCTCTTAATTCTGCTCCTACTGCCTTTATACTCTTTTACAATTGACTCAATCTCTGTTGTCGACCCTGGACACGTTTCCTTCTTTTTCTATACCAAAGCGTCAATTTCTGTCACCACCCATCATTCCCTACACCTCCCAGCCTTGCCTCTCACCCGAACAGGAATATGTTGTCTCTGGACTCTCAAAATCACATTTCTGAAGGCTTCTCATTTTCCAACCTTCCCTTTCCCTTTGAACATCTGTCCCCACTCAACTTTTGTATGTTCTTGCCTAATACCGTTCAATTTGGCCTTCGCCCAATTTGGAACTTCAACTTTTAGATGCGGTCTATCCTTTTCCATCACTAATTTATTTTAAAACTAACAGATTTACAGTCACTGGCCCCGAAGTACTCCCCCACTGACACCTCAGTCACCTGCCCTGCCTTATTTCCCAAGAGGAGGTCACGTTTTGTAGCTTCTCTTGTAGGTACATCCAGATGCTGAATCACAACATTTCCTTGTACACTAAACCCTGAAAACTCTGGCAGTCCAGGTCTATGTTTGGAAATTACCATCCTACTTTTCTTACACATAACTGAGATCTCCTTAAAGATTTGTTTTGCAATTTCTCGCTGCCTCTTGGGGTGTTCGAGAATATAATCCCAAGAAGGTCATCATCTCTTTCCTATTTCTCGGTTCCACCCAAATAACTTCCTTGGATGCATTCCCAGGAATATCCTCCCTCAGTACAGCCATAATGCTAACCCTTATCAGAAACACTGCTCCCCCTCCTCTCACACCCCCTTTTGTATCCTTCCTACAGCATTTGTATCCTGGAACATTAAGCTGCCAGTCCTGTCTGTCCCTGAGCCACGTCTCTGTAATTGCTATGATGCCCCAGTACCATATCCCTAACCATGCCCTCAATTCATCTGCCTTCCCAATTAGGCTTCTTGCATTGAAATAAATGCAGTTTAATTTATCAATCTTACCTTGTTCTCTGTTTTTGTCCTGCCTGCACTGACTGTTTGTCTCACTCCTTTTCCCAACTGTCCCAGTCTCAGATTGATTTGGAGATGCTGGTGTTGGACTGGGGTGTACAAAGTTAAAACTCACACAACACCAGGTTATAGTCCAGTAGGTTTATTTGGAAGCACTAGCTTTCGGAGCGCTGCTCCTTCATCAGGTGGTTGTGGAGTACACAATTGTAAAACACAGAATTTATAGCAAAAGTTTACAGTGTGATGTAACTGACATTATACATTGGAAAATAGCTTGATTGTTAAGTCTCTCATCTGTTGGAATGACCATGATAGTTTCACTTGGTTCATATGTAATTCACAAAACTCTTTTTAAAAGTTACATCCTCAGGTAAACTGTAACAATTGATGTCAGGCCAGAGAAGATGTTGTAGGTGTTAGCCTCCTGTGTTCTGTTGTCTGTGCCGTAATATTTCAACTGATTCTAATCTAAAAAAATGAGTTAACAGAGATGGATTCATCCAGGTTTTGATCAAAGTACAATGTAACTCTGCAAATACAAATTCACCCCACAAACGTGTGTGTGTGTGTGTGTGTGTGTATATAGTGCGGTGGTCACCTGCAATGTGACATGAACCCAAGGTCCCTGTTGAGGCCGCCCTATGGGAACTGAAATTAGCTTTCACATCTGCTCGACCACGTTTCGCTGCTGCCTGTCCCGATGTCCGCCTAGGAGGATTGTCACCCGAAGGTCCGAGGTCAAATGTTCTCCAACTAAGAGGGAACACTCCTGTCTGTTGATTGTTTTGCGGGGTCCATTCCTGTTGCCGTAGCCTCTGCTCGGTCTCCCCAATATACCAGGCCTCGGGACATCCCTGCCTGCAGTGTATAAGATAAACAACGTTGTCTGAGTCACATGAGTACCTGCCACGTACATAGTGGGAGGTGTCCAACGCGTAATGATGGTATCCATGTCCACACTCTGACATGTCTTGCAGCGCCGACCGTGACAGGGTGGTATGGAGTTGTCCTGAAAGCTGGGCAGTTCGCTACGAACAATGATCTGTTTGAGGTTTGGCGGTTGTTTAAAGGTGAGAAGTGGAGGTGTGGGGAAGGTCTTGGTGAGGTGCTCATCCTCATTGATAATGTGTTGCAGGTCGCGAAGAACATGGTGTAGTTTTTCGGTTCCTGGGAAGTACTGGATAACGAAGGGCACCCTGTTGGTTGCAGCATGTGTCTGACTCCTAAGGAGGTCATTACGGTACTCATGTGACTCAACCAGCGTTGTCTATATACACACACACACACACACACGCACTCCTATACTCACAGATATAAACACATCTATACACACACACACACACACACATGCACATATACACATATACGTTTGTGGGGTGAATTTGTATTTGCAGAGTTACATTGTACTTTGCTCAAAAACTGCATGAATCCTTGTAAGACTCTGTTAACTCATTTTTTAGATTAGAATCAGTCTAAATATTGTGGCACAGACAACAGAACACAGGGGGCTGACACCAATTGTTACAGTTAACCTGAGAATGTAACTTTTAAAAAGAATTTTGTGATTTACATATGAACCAAGTGAAACTATCATGGTCATTCCAACAGATGAGAGACTTAACAATCAAGATATTTTCCAATGTATAATGTCAGTTACATCACACTGTAATCTTTTGCTATAAATTCTGTTTTACAACTGTGTACTCCACAACCACCTGATGAAGGAGCAGCGCTCCCAAAGCTAGTGTTTCCAAATAAACCTGTTGGACTATAACCTGGTGTTGTGTGAGTTTTAACTCAGTCTCAGAGTGACCTCTTTCCTCACTAATTCCCTGGATCCTCCCCTAAACTACTCGTTTCAACCCTCCTGAGCAGCTCTCACAAATCTCCCTGCTCCAACATTATTCCCTGAGAAGACAAAATCTTTGAGATTACTTTGTTAAGCAAAGTTTAATTAACTTATTACAAAGAAAACTTACCTGAGAAGACAGATGTTAGTGACACTGTGGATCCCAAATCCCTTGTAAACATCACAAGGTTGTCAAATTGGTCATTTTTGATGTCGTGAAGATGAGTCACATTAGACTCAATGTTAACAGTGTTTCTCTCTCCACACATGCTGCCAGACCTGCTGAGTTTCTGTAATTGTCATTGTGTTTGTTTCAAGTTTTGATGATCTGATCTTGAAACTGTGGAGAGATTTTGATATTAATATGAACATTACACATCTATATCACTGGTGTTTAAAACTCTTATCAATCCCTTACCACCATTTCTTCAGATTGTTTGTTCTTTTTGTCCAGAATTCCAATTGATTTTTTTTTAACCTTGAATCCCTCAGGAGCCAATTGCAGGTCATTCTGTTATAACGTATGTTTCATCAACATGAATTTGCTGTAACACGATTGAAGAATTGGGGACACTTTTGACAATGTGAACTTTTAAAATGTGTGTTGGCTGCAACATAATTGGCACCAACACGTTAAGTGCTGTTCCTGAAGTGTGATTTTACTGTAACATGGAGTTGCACATGAATGGAGTGCAAGTTTATAGCTCCCTGAAAGTGGAGTCACAGGGAGACAGGATAGTGAAGAATGCGCTTGGTATGCTTTCCTTTATTGGTCACAGCATCAAGTGTAGGAGTTGGGAGGTCAGGTTGCGGCTGTACAGGACATTGGTTCGGCCACTTTAGGAATATTGTGTGCAATTCTGGTCTCCCTCCTATCGGAAAAATGTTGTGAATCTTGAAAGGAGTCAGAAAAGATTTACAGGGATGCTGTCAGGGTTGGATGATTTGAGCTATAGGGAGAGACTGAATACGCTGGGGCTGTTTTCCCTGGAGCATCAGAGGCTGCAGGTGACCTTATAGAGTTTTATAAAATCATGAGAGTCATGGACAGGATAAACAGACGAAGTCATTGCCCAGGGGTGGGGGTGTTCAAACCTAGAGGGCGCAGGTTCAGGGGGACAGGGGAAAGATTCAAAAGGGACCTAAGGGGCAACGTTTTTTATGCAGAGAGTGGTGTGTGCATAGAATGAGCTGCTGAAGGAAGAGGTGGAGGCTGCTACAATTACAGCATTTAAAAGGCATCTGGATGTGTACATCAATAGGAAGGGTTTAGAGGGATAAGGGCCAGGCACTGGCAAATGGGACTAGATTAGATTCGGAGATCTGGTCAACATGGATGAGTTGGAGCGAAGGGTCTGATTCTGTGCTGTACATCTTTACGACTAATGCAATCATCATGTTACAGAAGAACTGGCTTTGTTGACATTATCAAATCAGGTAAAATGTGAAGTGTAGGAGGGCTACCACAGAGAAATACCAAACATACTCAAAACTCGGAGTTAATTTACTAATGTCACAACAAAGGGTTGCTCAACAGTGGGAAATCAACTTGCAGTAGGCAGGGCTAAGTAATTCTACACAGTGTTCAATATTCAGTTGTGACTAATGGTGGACAATTAAATCATTAATTGGGGGAGGTCAATCACCTCCAACCTCATTGCCTGGAGGATCCCAACCCATCAGGTCCAAAAGATGAGGCTGAAGCATCTACAACACCTTCAGCCAGAAGTGCCAAGTGGGTGATCCATCTCGGTCTCCCCCATGAGATTCCCAGCATCATGAACATCAGCCATTAGCCAATTCGATTCAGTCCCTGTAACATCAAGGAATGACTGAAGGCACAAGATGTTACAATGGTCATGAACCCATCTAAAATGCCTGCAACAGCACTGGGACAAGATGCAATGCAGTACCAAAGCAAGAGTGGTGCAGAAAACCCTCCCCAACCCATGACATGGACGGTCAGGGGAAGCAAAAGAATCGGCACATAAGAAGCTCCCAGCCCAACTCCAACACAATGACTGGGGAACCATATCACCATTCACACAGTCAGAGAGTTGGACAGCACGGAAACAGATCCTTTGGTGCAACTCTTCCATACCGACCAGATATCACCATTTAATCGAATCCCATTTGCCAGCATTTGGCCCATATCCCATGTTTACGGCTGTAATCATTTTTTGAAGGAGACAGGGTGAGGTGTGTCACAAAGGTGGTCTGTTAAAATGGTAATATGGAACACTGCTGCCTCACAGCGCCACGGACTCGGGTTCGATTTCCACCTCAGGCGACTGTCTGCGTGGAGTTAACGCATTCTCCCCGTGTCGGCGTGGGTTTCATCTGGGTGCTCCGAATTCCTCCCACAGTCCAAAGATGTGCATTGGCCATGCTACATTGTCCAACAGTGTCAGGGATATGGAGATTGGGGTGAACTGGCCATCCTAAATTGTCCCATCGTGTTCAGGGAAGTGCGGGTTTGGGTCGATTGGCCATGCTATATTGTCCCATAGTGTTCAGGGATGTGTCGGTTAGGGTGCATTGGCCATGCTAAATTATCCCATAGTGTCAGGTTGGGGTGGATTGGCCATGCTAAATTGTCCCATAGTGTCAGGGATGTGCAGGTTAGGGCGGATTGGCCATGCTAAATTATCCAACAGTGTCCAGGGTTATGCAGGTTAGGGTAAATTGGCCATGCTAAATTGTCCCATAGTGCACAGGGATGTGCAGGTTAGGGTGAATTGGCCATGCTAAATTGTCCCATATAACACAGGGATGTGCAGGTTAGGGTGAATTGGCCATGCTAAATTGTCCCATAGTGCACAGGGATGTGCAGGTTAGGGTGGATTGGCCATGCTAAATTGTCCCATAGTGCACAGGGATTTGTAGGTTAGGATGAATTGGCCATGCTAAATTGTCCGACAGTTCCCAGGGATGTGCAGATTAGGGTACAGTAGTGAGGGAATGGGATTGGGTGGCTTACTCTTCGGAAGGTCGTTGTGGACATGTTGGGCCGAAGGGCCAGTTTCCACACTGTAGGGATTCTATGGATTCTATAGGAACAGATTGGGGGTGAGAAGTATGTTATATCACCTTTCACACTTATTTTTATTAGATTACGAGACGATCTTTTCTGGATGTTTCAGTTTTATTATCAGAGGGGTGTCAGCCTCTGCTCTGTAACAGATAGACCAAACCATGAGCCAACATTTCATGATGTAAATCACCTCAGAGACAACACACCAGACAGCAGCAGCTGACATTACAAATAAGCTGCAATCAAAGCTGCAACTGCTCGAGCAGTGATGACAGATCCAGACACAATCACTGGGCGAGTTACAGAAGCTGACAGCTCCATGATGTTTGATGTGTCCTTCTTTATGATTTGGTGAAATTCATCCTAAAAACATTCAACTGCATTTATATTTGCTGTTAATATCTCCATCATGTCTTTTGATGTCACAGATTCATGATTGAGATTGGAGTTGTTCACACTGTCATGTTGGACCATCAGATACAGGAGCAGAATTGGCCCATCGAGTCTGCTTCCCATTGGATCATGGCTGATATGGTTCTCAACTCCATTCTCCTGTCTTCTCCACCCTAACCTATGGTCCCCCTCACTAATGGAGAACCTATCTGTCACTATTTTAAACACACTCAGTGACGTGGCCTCCATAGCCTTCTGCAGCAGTGAGTTGCACAGAGACACCACTCTCTGGCTGAAGAAATTCTTCCTCATCTCAGTTCAAAAGGGTTACCCCTTCACTCTCAGGCTGTGCCCTCGGGTTCTAGCCCCCCCTCCTCGTGGAAATATCTCCACCACGTCCATTTTATCCAGGCCTGTCAGAATTCTGTAGGTTTCAATGAGATCATCACCATCCTTCTGAACTCCTTTGAGAACAGACCCTGAGTCCCAATTGTTCCTCTGAACAATGATCGATTTTTGTACGTTAAAACCTCCAAAGGGATGTCACAAATACATTAAGTATGAAAGAATAATGATGGTGGGGAGTAGGGCCTCTCAAAGATCAGAAAGGTCTGCCCCTGTGTGGAGCCACAGGAGATGGGAGTGATACTAAATGAGTATTTGGCATAAGTGTTTACTGTGGAGAAGGAGATGGAAGATATGGAATGTGGGGTTTTGTTGAAAAATGTCCGTATTACAGAGGAGAAGGTGCTGGATGTCTTGAAACACATAAAAGTGGATAAATCCCCAGCACCTGATGAGGTGTTCCCCTGAAATTTGTAGGAAGCTCAGGAAGTGATTGCTGGGCCCCAGATTGCACCAGATGGGGTACAGAGGAGATTCCCCAGGATGTTGGCTGGGTTGGAACAGTTCAGCGATGAAGAGAGGCTGGCTAAGTTTGGGCTGTTTTCTTTGGAGCAGGGAGGATTGAGGGGGGACCTGATAGAGGTGTATAAGAGTATGAGGGGCACGGACAGCCTGGATACGAAGCAACAGTTGCCCTTAATCACAGGGTCACTAACAGTGCGGGGGGCTCACTTTAAGGTGAAAGGCAGCAGGGTTCGAGGGGATTTGAGGGGCACTATCACCCAGAGGGTGTTGGGGATCTGGAATGTATTACCTGAGAGGATAGTCGATGTCATATCCTTTAAAAATCACTTGGAGGAGCCATTGAAATGTCTAGGCTCTGGGTCTAATGCAGGGAAGAGGGGCTGGTGTACACAGTGGTGTTCTACTGGGAAGGCTAATGCCAAGTAGAGTCATAGAATCAGAGAGATGTACACCTGCCAGCACCCGGCCCATATCCCTCCAAACCCTTCCTTTTCCTACACCCATCCAGATGTCTTTTAAATGTTACAATTGTACCAGCCTCCACCACTTCCTCTGGCAGCTCATTCCACACACATACCCCCCTCTGTGTGAAAAGGTTGCCACTCAGGCTTCTTTTCCATATCTTTCCCCTCTCACCCTAAACCTTTGCCCTCTAGTCCTGGACTCCCCCACCCCAGAGAAGAGACTTTGTCTATTTATCCTATCATGCCCCTCATGATTTTATAAACCTCTATCAGGTCACCCCTCAGCCTCTGTCGCTCAAGAGAGAACAGCCATCACCTGTTCAGTCTCTCCTATAGCTCAAATCCTCCAACCCTGGCAACATCTTTGTGCATCTATTCTGAACCCTTGCAAGTTTCACAACATCCTTCTGATAGGAAGGACACCAGAAATGCATGCACACACAGATTCACACTCACACACAGAGTCACTTGCATGTGTGAGAGTAGGTGCAGGAGAGACTGTGAGAGAGTGTGAGAGAGTGAGTGCGATCATCGAGTGCAATTCTCTAATCCCATCCTCCCCCTCATGTCCCTTGGTTCATTTAGACACAAGAATGAAAGCAAGATCATTTATGGGAGAGGGGGAAAGAGAGAGAGAGAGAGATAGAGAAAGAGAGATTGTGTGCAAGAGAGTGATAGTGAGATTATACATGAGAGAGACTGACCTCCCCCTGTCCCCAAGGGACTCCTGTATCACACACCGCAATGAAATCAGACGCTGTGTTCAGGAGCAGGACATGGCCCGTGGAATTAGAACGTCTGTTCATGAGGACATTCAGATCCAGGAATCCATCAGAGAATGACAGCAGAACAGAGAGAATCAAACAAAGAACTCGGTGCTGAATTTGTGGGAGATTACAGTTGAGAATACAGAGCCAGTGATATACCGACCCTGTTGGAACAAAGTCAAGAGTTTGTTTGTGTCTGTATGTGGGATACATTTGATGGAGACAGTTTAAACTGAGTTGAACTCTGCGTCTCTGCTTGGGGAATGCCCGTCCTTCACATTTCTGACTGCAACATCATCGAGAATTGCACACAATATTCCAAAAGTGGCAGAACCAATGTCCTGTACAGCCGCAATGTGACCTTCAAACTCCTGTACTCAATACTCTGACCAATAATGGACAGCATACCAAATGCCTTCTTCACTATCCTATCTGCTTGTGACTCCACTTTCCAGGAACTATAAAGCTGCATGCCAAGGTCTCTTGGTTCAGCAACACTCCCCTCGACCTGACCATTAAGTGTATAACACCTTGATTTGCCTTTCCAAATGCAGCACCTCACATTGATCTAAATTAAACTCCACCTGCCACTCCTCGACCCATCGGCCCCTCTGATCAAGATCCCGTTGTACTCTGGGCTAACCTTCTTCGCTGTCTACTACACCTCCAATTCTGGTGTCATCTGCAAACTTACTAACGATACCTCCTGCATTCACATCCAAACCATTTATATAAGTGATAAAAAGCAGTGGACCCAGCACTGATCCTTGTGGCACACCACTGGTCACAGGCCTCCACTCTGAAAACACAGTAAACACTGATGCAAATTACTCATTTAATATCTACCCCCATCTCCAGCAGTACCACTCATAGGCTGCCCTGCTGATCTTTGAGGAGCCCTTTTGTCTCCCTAGTTACCCTTTTGTCATTAATGTATTGATACAATCCCTTGGGAATTCTCCTTAACCCTATTTGCCAAATCTATCACATGTCCCCTTTTTGCCCTCCTGATTTCCCTCTTAAGTATACTCCTGCAGCCATTACCCTCCTCCAAGGATTAACTCGATTTCTGCTATCTATCCCTGACATGTGTTTCCTTTCTTAACTAAAACCTCAATATCTCCCGTCATCCAGCTTTCCCTATACCTTACCTTTCCTTACCATTCCCGCTAACAGCAACATATTCTCCCTGGACTCTTGTCGTCTCATTTTCGAAGGCTTCCCATTTTCCAACCATCCCTTTATCTGCAAATCACCCCTCCCCCAATTCAAAATTGGCCTTCCTCCCATTTAGAACTTTAACTTTTAGATCCAGCCTATCCTTTTCCATCGTTGTTTTAAAACTAATACAATTATAGAATTATGTTCGCTGCCCCCAAAGTGCTCCCCCACTGACACTTCGATTTCCTGCTGAATAAGGGTATAGTACATGAGTGTGGTGCTGGAAAAGCTCAGCAGGTCAGTCAGCATCCGAAGGGCAGGAGAATTGCCTTTTCGGGCATAATCCATTCATCAGGAAAGTGAAACGTCCGAAACGTCGATTCTCCTGCTCCTTGGATGCTGCCTGACCTGCTGTGCTTGTCCAGCACCACACTCTTGACTCTGACCTCCAGTATCACTTTCTCCTGCAGTCTATAATACAATCCCAATAAGGTGATCATCCATTTCTCATTTCTCAGTTCCACCCAAATAACTTCATTCCATGTATTCTCAGGAATATCCTCCCCAAGTACAGCCGTGATATTATCCCTGATCAACAATGCCATTCCCTCCCCTGTCTTGCCCCCCACCTTCCTGTCCTGCCCTATTGGATTGGTATCAGGGAACATTAAGCTGCCAGTCCTGTCCATCCCTGAACCATGTCTCTGTCATCGTTATGATATCTCAGCCCCATGTTCCTAACCATGCCCTGCGTTCATCCACCTTCCCTGTTAGTCCCCTTACATTGAAATAATGTTTGTCCTCCTATTTCCTGACACTATCATTGGGTTAACTCTCTGACATATGTGTACAAGATCAGCTGAACCCCCGAGACATTAATTGCAGATTTTCCCACCACATTAGACAGAAGCGTTCTGCTTTTTCTATTCTTCCTGCAGATCTGAACCTGCCCTCCCTCAGGGACAAAACCTCCCTGGGTCTGAATGTCTGAAAATGAGGAATTTGCAACAGCAACAGTATATGATGGATGGCAGTTCTAGGAAGGGGGGAAAGTCTCAGATACAGTCACATAGATGGGTTAACTGCAGGAAAGGTAAGAGAGGTAGGCACCTAGTTCAGGACTCTTTTGTGGATATCTCCATTTCAAACAGGTTTGCTGGTTGGAAAATGTGGTGGGTGATGGATTCTCAGGGGAACGTAGCACAAACAGCCAAGTTTCTGGTATTGAGACTGGCTCTAATGCAATGAGGGTTACGTCGGGTTCCAAGAGATCAATTATGTTAGGGGATTCTGTAGTCCGAAGTACAGACAGACATTTCTGTGGCCAACAGCGAGAAAGCAAATGGTGTGTTGCTTCCCTGTGTCCAGGATCAAGGATGTCTCAGAGAACGCGTAGAATGCTCTCACGGGAGAGAGGGGCCAGCAGGATGTGGATGACTAAAGAAATTTAGGGTTTTGTTCAGAAAAAGAAGGAAGCATATGTCAGGTACAGACAGGATAGATCAAGTGAATCCTTAGAAGAGTATAAAGGCAGTAGGAGTATACTGAAGAGGGAGGTCAGGAGGGCAAAAAGGGGACATGAGATAGCTTTGGCAAATAGAATTGGGGAGAATCCAAAGGGTTTTTACAAATACATTAAGGATAAAAGGGTAACTCGGGAGAGAATAGGGCCCCTCAAAGATCAGCAAGGTGGCCTTTGAGTGGAGACGCCGAAAATGGGGGAGATACTAAATGAGAATTTTGCATCAGTGTTTTCTGTGGAAAAGGATATGGAAGACATAGAATGTAGGGAAATAGATGGTGACATCTTGCAAAATGTCCAGATGACAGAGGAGAAAGTGCTGGATGTCTTGAAATGGGTAAAGGTGGATAAATCCCCAGGACCTGATCAGGTGTACCCAAGAACTCTCTGGGAAGCTAGAGGAGTGATTGCTGGGCCTCTTGCTGAGATATTTGTATCATTGATATACACAGGAGAGGTGCAAGAAGACTGGAGGTTGGCAAACGTGGTGCCACTGTTTAAGAAGGATGGCAAGGACAAGCCAATGAACTGCAGACCAGTGAGCCTGACCTCGGTGGTGGGAAAGTTGTTGGAGGGAATCCTGAGGGACAGGATGTACATGTATTTGGAAAGGCAAGGACTGATTAAGATCGTCAACATGGATTGGTGTGTGGGAAATCATGTCTCACAAACTTGTGTTTTTTGAAGAAGTAGCAAAGAGGCTTGATGAGGGCAGTGCAGTGGATGTGATCTGTATGGATTTCAGTAAGGCATTCGACAAGGTTCCCCATGGGAGACTGATTAGCAAGGTTAGATCTCATGGAATACAGGGAGAACTAGCCATTTGGAAACAGAATTGGCTCAAAGGTAGAAGAAAGAGCGTGGTGGTGGAGGGTTGTTTTTCAGACTGGAGGCCTGTGACCATGGAGTGCCACAAGGATCGGTGCTGGGTCCTCTACTTTTTGTCATTTAAATAAATGACTTGGATGCGAGCATAAGAGGTACAGTTAGTAAGTTTGCAGATGACAGCAAAATTGGAGGTGTAGTGGACAGTGAAGAGGGTTGCCTCAGATTACAACAGGATCTTGACCAGATGGGCCAATGGGCTGAGAAGTGGTAGATGGTGTTTAATTCAGTTAAATGCGAGGTGCTGCATTTTGGGAAAGCAAATCTTAGCAGGACTTATACACTTAATGGTAAAGTTCTAGAATGTGCTGCTGAACAAAGAGACCTTGGACTGCAGGTTCATAGCTCATGGAAAGTGGAGTCACAGGTAAATAGGATAGTGAAGAAGGCGTTTGGTACGCTTTCTTTTATTGGTCAGAGTATTGAGTACAGGAGTTGGGAGGTCATGTTGCGGCTGTACAGGTTAGGCCACTGTTGGAATATTGCGTGCAATTCTAGTCTCTTCCCTATTGGAAAGATGTTGTGAAACTTGAAAAGATTTACAAGGATGTTGCCAGGGTTGGAGGATTTGAGCTATGGGAAAAGGGTGAATTGGCTGGGGCTGTTTTCTCTGGAGCGTTGGAGGCTGGAGGAGGGACCTTATAGAGATTTATAAAATCATGAGGAGCATGGATAAGATAAACAGAAAGAGTATTTTCCCGCGTGTGGTGGAGTCCAAAACTAGAGGGCATAGGTGAGAGGGGAAAGATATAAAAGAGACCTAAGGGGCAACATTTTCAGACAGAGGGTGGCACGTGAATGGAATGAATGCCAGAGGAAGTGGTGGAGGCTGGTACAATTGCAACATTGAAGAGGCATTTGGACGGATATAAAAATAGGAAGAATTTGGAGGAATTTGGGCCAGGTGCTGGCAGGTGGGACGAGATTGGGATGGGACATCTGGTCAGCATGCCCGGGTTGGACTGAAGGGTCTGTTTCCGTGCTGTACACTCAATGACTCGATTATGTATGAGACATGTGCTGAGAGAGAGAGGGAGGTGGTGATATCGTACATGGGAAGGAGAAAGAAATTGTGAGATTTTACATGAGAGTGAGAAAAACAGTGAGATTGTGCGTGAGACAGAGATAGAAAGAGAGTTAGTACGTGAGAGATTCACCTTCCCTGACAGTGTGGGGCTCCTGTATCACACACCAGAATGAAATCAGACGCTGTGTTTAGGAGCAGGACATGGCCGGTGGAATTAGAACATCTGTTCATTAGGATGCTCAGAACCAGGAATCCAGCAGAGAATGACAACAGAACACAGAGAATCAAACAAAGAACTTGGTGTTGAATTAGTGGAGGTGTAGAGTAGAGAATGTAGAGTCAGTGATGGACTGAACCTGTTGTACCACGGTTGAGAGTTCAGGACTGTGTCTTTGTATCTGTGTGTTGGGGTGTGTGATGGAGACAGTTTAAACTTAGCTTACTCTGAGCCTCTGCTTGGGGAATACCTATCCTTCGGCTATTTGACTGCAACATCATAGAGAGCTCTCCCCATGCTGTACCTGTTCTGGGAGTCATTAATGCAGACAGTGTCGAGACAGCTTTACTCTGTATCTCCCCCCATTAAACAGGACATATCATTGGAATGTGCAGATGATAGGAGAAAGTGAGGTCTGCAGATGCTGGAGATCAGAGCTGAAAATGTGTTGCTGGAAAAGCGCAGCAGGTCAGGCAGCATCCAAGGAACAGGAAATTCAACGTTTCGGGCATAAGCCCTTCATCGTCGAAACGTCGAATTTCCTGTTCCTTGGATGCTGCCTGACCTGCTGCGCTTTTCCAGCAACATATTTTCAGCTCTGATGATACACAAATTGCCAATGGAGTATTCAGGAAAGAGCAGTAGACTTTCAGAGGATCCAAGCAGGTGCTGTTTACTGTCGTTGGGAAGGTGTCTGAGGATGAAAGTGGTCCACAGGATTGCTGATGTCATCTCAGTAAAACACTCACAGAGAGACCTCCTTCCTGTTGTTGGCCAATGAATATGAAGCACAGAATTCCAGTGAAATAGGCCTGTGAGGGCTGAGGGCTTTCTCTGTTTGTCATAAAGAGCAAAATGGTCACCCAATGTCCTTGGGGGAAGAGGCCTGGCCTGGATTTAACCCAAATCACAGCCTGACACTGCAACCCCACAAAGTAACTGAGGGATGGACATTTATAAATCACATTCCATGCCTTCAGTGTCATCTCAAACTGGGCTCGAGGGAATGGAGCAGTTTTGCAGTGTCCTCAGTGTGTGATTGAGGGAGATGGCAACAGAGATGGAGGGGGAGGGAAAGATGGCAACAGAGAGAGAGTGTGAGGTGGCGGGGGAAATGGTGACACAGGGAGGGGGGGGGAGGGTGAGATAGCGACACAGAGGGGGAGGAGATGGTGACAGAGAGAAAGAGGTGGAGATAAACACACAAAGAGAGAGATGGAGAGATGGTGACAGAGAGAGAGAGAGGGGGAAATAGTGACAGAAAGAGAGGAAGAGATGGTGACGCAGTGGGGGGCAGATGGTAACACAAAGAGAGAGGGGTGAGATGGTGACACAGAGAGAGAAAGGGAGATGGTGACAGAGAGAGGAGAGGGAGAGATGGTGACACAGAGAGAGAAAGGGAGATGGTGTCACAGAGAGAGGGAGGGAGATGGTGACACAGAGAGAGACAGAGATGATGACAGAGAGAGAGAGAAGGGGGAAGATGGTGACACAGAGAGGGAGAGGGGGAGATGGTGACACAGAGAGAGGGGGAGAGGGGGAGATGGTGACACAAAGAGAAAGAGAGGGGGAGATGATGACACAGAGAGAGAGAGGGGGAGATGGTGACACAGAGAAGGGGGATTTGGTGACACAGAGTGAGACAGGACCAGGAGAGAGACAGGCCGGGAGAGCGAGTCAGGGAGACCCCCAGTCACAAACTGAATTGTGAAATTGCTGGCACTATTGGGATCGTGCTGTGTGAGAAGTACATGGGGGAGGGTAACGTGCTTATGGAGGGGTTGTTGCTGGGGATGGGGTGGAGTGTTCTGGCGTGGGACAAAGAAGGTGAAATACCCCGGGGTGCCACACCCAGCTGCCTGTGGGATCTTGCTGTGCACCCCTCTGCCTGTGGGTCACCCCTTACACATCAGAGCAGCCTGTGGACAGAGCCCGGGCTCTGTTTGCTGATGGTCTGACAGTGGGAGGGGGTGTATCTTCCCCCCTTCCCCCAAGACAGACCTCACTCTCCCCATCCCGCCACCCATCCTCTCCTCCCTCTCCCCTCAGAATGTGGTATTGACCTGGTTAATGGCTACAGGAAAAGGAGATGGGAACCCACTTTAAATGGGAGGGAGGGAGGGAGGAGAGGAGAGGGCATTTCTGTCAGAACGGAGGGGGAATGGAGAGCGTGGGAGGGGGGGAGAGAAGGGACGGGTGGGGATTGGGGTGGAGAGAGGACAGAGGGGGTGTGGGAGAGACATAGATCAATTCTTGAGAGCAGGAGAAAGCTGAGCAGAGATGGAAACGTAGATAGGGGCAGAGAGAGGGAGAACGAGAGAGGGAGGGTGGGGAGGAGTGAGTGAGAGGGAGAGAGCTGACTGTCCCAGTGGAAGGTTCATGGTTTAAAACGGGCTTGAAGCCTGGGGTTAAAGTAACCGAGGACTCGGGATTGTGACACAAACAGGTTAATCCCCAGGATCTGGGAGGCAGGATTCCCTGAGGAGGGAATTGAAACCTTCAATGGGAAACTCTCTCCAAAGACCTGTTCTCATGTCAGAGTGATGTGAGAGGTGTATAGGCCAGGGGGATAAAATGTGATAATCACAGAAATACATACAGGATGGCCATTTCAATTCAATTCACTGTGTATCTGGGAGGGGGGTCTCTGTCTGTCTCTCCAGGTTTCTTTTGTAGAGTTTTCAAACAAATAAAACCGACCCACACACAACAAAATGAGCTGTCACTATTTAATAATTAGAGTGGTGCTGGAAACGCACAGCAGTTCAGGCAGCATCTGAGGAGCAGGAAAGTCAACGTTTCAGGCAAAAACCCTTCATCAGGAATAGAGGCAGAGTGCCTGCAGGGTGGAGAGATAAATGAGAGGAGGGTGGGGGTGGGGAGAAAGTAGCATAGAGTACAATAGGTGAGTGGGGGTGGGGATGGAGGTGATAGCTGAAAATGTGTTGCTGGAAAAGCGCAGCAGGTCAGGCAGCATCCAAGGAACAGGAAATTCGACGTTTCGGGCATAAGCCCTTCATCAGGAATCATCAGGAATGGCTTATGCCTGAAATGTCGAATTTCCTGTTCCTTGGATGCTGCCTGACCTGCTGCGCTTTTCCAGCAACACATTTTCAGCTCTGATCTCCAGCATCTGCAGACCTCACTTTCTCCTCGATTGAGGTGATAGGTCAGGGAGGCAGGGAGATAGGCAGGGAGAACAGGTCATGGGGACAGTGCTGAGCTGGAAGTTTGGAACTGGGGTGAGGTGGGGGAGGGGTAAATGAGGAAACTGGTGAAGTCCACATTGATACCCTGGGGTTGAAGTGTTCCGAGGCGGAAGATGAGGCGTTCACCTGGACCATCTCTGACCTCTCCATCTCCATTAATGACGACTGACTTGACACTGACATTTTATACAAACCCACTGACTCCCACAGCTACCTGGATTATACCTGTTTCCACCCTACCTCCTGCAAAATTGTCATCCTGTATTCCAATTCCTCCGCCTCTGCCGTATCTGCTCCCCGGAGGACCAGTTCCATCACAGAACACACCAGATGGCCTCCTTCTTCATGGTCCGCAGTTTCCCTTCCCACGTGGTTAATGATGCCCTTCAACGCATCTCATCCATATCCTGCTGCCCGCCCTCAAACCCCACCCCCTCCAACCGTAACAAGGACAGACTCCCCCCCGGTGCTCACCTTCCACCCTACCAACCTTCGCATAAAGCACATCATCCAACGATATTTCCGCCACCTCCAAACAGACCCCACCACCAGGGATATATTTCCCTCCCCACCCCTTTCTGCCTTCCTCAAAGACCGTTCCCTCCGTGACTACCTGGTCAGGTCCACGCCCCCAAAAACCCACCCTCCCATCCTGGCACCTTCCCGTGTCACCGCAGGAATTGCAAACCCTGCGCCCACACCTCCTCCCTCACCTCCACCCAAGGCCCTAAAGGAGCCTTCCACATCCATCAACGTTTTACCTGCACATCCACCAAGATCATTTATTGTATCCGTTGCTCCTGATGCAGTCTCCTCTACATTGGGGAGACGGGATGCCGCCTAGCGGAGCGCTTTAGGGAACATCTCTGGGACACCCACACCAATCAACCCCACCGCCCTGTGGCCCAACATTTCCATAAGTCCATTAGACATAAGAGTGGAAGTAAGGCCATTCAGCCCATCGAGTCCACTCTGCCATTCAATCATGGCTGTTGGGCATTTCAACTCCACTTACCAGCATTCTCCCCGTAGCCCTTAATTCCTTGTGACATCAAGAACTTATCAATCTCTGCCTTGACGACATTTAGCATCCCGGCCTCCACTGCACTCTGCGGCAATGAATTCCACAGGCCCACACTCTCTGGCTGAAGAAATGTTCTGTTCTGAATTGACCCCCTCCAGTTCTAAAGCTGTGCCCACGGGTCCTAGCCTCCTCGCTTAACGGAAACAATTTTCTAGCGTCCATCCTTTCCAAGCTATGTATTACCTTGTATGTTTCTATTAAATCTCCCATTAATCTTCTAAACTGCAATGAATACAATCCCAGGATTCTCAGCCATTCGTCGTATGTTAGACCTACCATTCCACGGATCATCCGTGTGAATCTCTGCTGGACATGCTCCAGTGCCAGTGTGTCCTTCCTGAGGTGTGGGGACCAAAACTGGACACAGTACTCCAAATGGGGCCTAACCAGAGCTTTATAAAGTCTCAGTAGCACAACGGTGCTTTTATATTCACCTCCCCCTCCCACTCAGCCAAGAACATGGAGGTCCTGGGCCTCCTTCACCGCCGCTCCCTCACCACCCGACACCTGGAGGAAGAACGCCTCATCTTCCGCCTCAGAACACTTCAACCCCAGGGCATCAATGTGGACTTCACACATTTTCCTCATTTCCCCTTCCCCCCACCTCACCCCAGTTCCAAATTTCCAGCTCAGCACTGTCCCCATGACCTGTCCTACCTGCCTATCTCCCTTCCCACCTATCTCCTCCACCTTCCTCCCTGACCTATCACCTCCATCCCCATCCCCATTCACCCATTGTACTCTTTGATACCTTCCCCACCCTCGTCCCTGACCTGTCACCTCCATCCCTACCCCCACTCACCTATTGTACTCTATGCTCCTTTCTCCCCACCCCCACCCTCCTCTCATTTATCTCTCCACCCTGCAGGCACTCTGCCTCTATTCCTGACGAAGGGCTTTTGCCTTAAACGTCGGCTTTCCTGCTCCTCCAATGCTGCCTGACCTGCTGTGCTTTTCCAGCACCACTCTAATCTGGACTCTGGTTTCCAGCATCTGCAGTCCTTGTTTTTACCCCGTCATTATTTAAAGTGGGGAGGGGGTGGAGGAATAAAGATTACAGTGTGCAGGATTAAATCAGAGAGAGAGAGGGGACACTGGGGGGTTGTGAAACAGAGAGAGAGAGGGGAAGCAGAGAGAGAGAGAGACAGAGAGGGAACAGGGGGAACAGAGAGAGAGGGGAACAGAGGGAGAGGGGGGACAGAGAGAGTGAGAGGGAGAGGAATGGAGAAGACGGGGGTATTGTTTGGGATTTGTCAAACGGTAGGATTGGTCCTTCTGTCATCATGGAGACAGGATCGAACCCTTAACCAGGGTCAGGAACACAGATGATCTATCTGTGCTCACACTGCTGCTTGTGGGATCTTGCTGTGTGTTTCTAGCCTCGGGCCAATTGCTCTTTAGTGATTTCTTTGTATTTCGCTGTTGCTTGATGTTCTGCAATGCATTAATGATGCAGTAATTAAACTGACCCAGTATCAAAGGGTAAAGTGGGAGACTGGGGAAGGCAGAGAGCAGTGGGATCTTGCTGTGCTCTTGGTGTCGCTGCTGTATTATATTTTAAATCGCTTTTTATTTCCATCTCAGTCTGTTCCCCCCGCCCCGAGGAGGGGATTAGATCCAGGAGCTGAAATTCAGGACGGTGCAGAGACAGAGGGAATCAAATCATTTCTGCCCCGAGGAATCATCAGCCCAGAGAGAGAGAGAGGGAGTGAGACAGCGAGAGAGAGAGAGAGAGAGACACAGCGAGAGGGAGAGAGAGTGAGAGTGAGACAGCGAGAGGGAGAGAGAGACAGCGAGAGAGAGAGAGAGAGAGACAGCGAGAGGGAGAGAGAGTGAGAGTGAGACAGCGAGAGGGAGAGAGAGAGAGACAGCAAAGGAGAGAGAGCAACAGTGAGAGGGAGACAGAGACAGTGAGAGAGAGAGAGAGACAGAGACAGCGAGGGACAGAGACAGAGAGGTTGGTTCTGGGAACCACACATACAGTAGGAAAATCCCGACAGATCCTCAGCAGATATCCCCCTCTCTTCCCAGCCCAGTGTGTGTCAGGAGGGGGCTACAGTCAGGCTCTGAGACCCTAGTGTGGGACCTCCCCCAATTAATGATTTAATTGTCCCCCACCCGTCACAACCCAATGTGGAATGGCTGTGTCGGATTATTTATCTCTGCCGATTGCAAGTTGATTTCCCACTGTTGAGCAACCCTTTGTTGTGACATTAGTAAATTAACTCCTTGTTTTGAGTATGTTTGGTATTTCTCTGTGGTAGCCCTCCTACACTTCACATTTTACCTGATTTGATAATGCCAACACAACCAGTTCTTCTGTAACATGATGATTGCATTAGTCATAGAGATGTACAGCTCAGAATCAGACCCTTCACTCCAACTCGTCCATGTCAACCAGATGCTCTACTTAACCTAGTCCCATTTGCCAGTGCCTGGCCCTTATCCCACTAAACCCTTCCTATTGATGTAGCTATTCAGATGCCTTTTAAATGCTGTAATTTTACCAGCTTCCATCTGTTCCTCTGGCAGCTCATTCCAAGCACACACCACTCTCTGCACATAAAACGTTGCCCTTACGTCCCTTTTAAATCTTTCCCCACTTATCCTGAACCGGTGCCCCCTAGTTTCGAGCTCCCCCACCCCTGGGCAAAGACTTTGTCTGTTTATCCTATCCATGACTCTCATGATTTTATAAAACTCTATAAGGTCTCCCCCAGCCTCTGATGCTCCAGGGAAAACAGCCCCAGCCTATTCAGTCTCTCCCTTTTGTTCAAATCATCCAACCCTGACAACATCCCTGTAAATCTTTTCTGACCCCTTTCAAGATTCACAACATCCTTCTGATAGGAGGGAGACCAGAATTGCACACAATATTCCAAAAGTGGCCGAACTACTGTACAGCCGCAACATGACCTCCCAATTCCTACACTTGATACTGTGACCAATAAAGGAAAGCATACCAAGCGCCTTCTTCACTATTCTATCTACCTGTGACTCCACTTTCAAGGAGCTATAAACTTGCACTCCATTCATGTGCAACTCCATGTTACAGTAAAATCACGCTTCAGGAACAGCACTTAACGTGTTGGGGCCAATCATGTTGCAGCCAACACACATTTTAAAAGTTCACATTGTCAAAAGTGTCCCCAATTCTTCAATCGTGTTACAGCAAATTCATGTTGATGAAACATACGTTATAACAGAATGACCTGCAATTGGCTCCTGAGGGATTCGAGGTTAAAAAAAAACAATTGGAATTCTGGACAAAAAGAACAAACAATCTGAAGAAATGGTGGTAAGGAATTGATAAGAGTTTTATGCACCAGCGATATAGATGTGTGATGTTCATATTAATATCAAAATCTCTCCACAGTTTCAAGATAAAATCATCAAAACGTGAAACAAACACAATAAGCATTACAGAAACTCAACAGGTCTGGCAGCATGTGTGGAGAGAGAAACACCGTTAACATTGAGTCGAATGTAACTCATCTTCACGACATTAAAAAACTGAACAATTTGACAATCTTGTGAGGTTTACAAGGGATTTGGGATCCACAGTGTCACTAACATCTGTCTTCTCAAGTAAGTTTTCTTTGTAATAAGTTAATTAAACTTTGCTTAACAAAGTAATCTCAAAGATTTTGTCTTCTAGGGGACTAATGTAGGAGCAGGCAGATTTGTGAGAGCTGCTCAGGAGGGTTGAAACGAGTAGTTTAGGGGAGGATCCAGGGAATTAGTGAGGAAAGAGATCACTCTGAGACTGAGTTCCAACTCACACAACACCAGGTTATAGTCCAACAGGTTTATTTGGAAGCACTAGCTTTCAGAGCGCTGCTCCTTCCCCAGGTGGTTGTGGAGTACACAATTGTAAAACACAGAATTTATAGCAAAAGATTACAGTGTGATGTAACTGACATTATAGATTGGAAAATAGCTTGATTATTAAGTCTCTCATCTGTTGGAATGACCATGATAGTTTCACTTGTTTCATATGTAAATCACAAAACTCTTTATAAAAGTTACATTCTCAGGTAAACTGTAACAATTGGTGTCAGGCCAGATCAGATGTTGTAGGTGTTAGCCCCCTGTGCTCTGTTGTCTGTGCCAGAATATTTCGACTGATTCTAATCAAAAAAATGAGTTAACAGAGTCTTACATGGATTCATGCAGTTTTTGAGCAAAGTATAATGTAACTCTGCAAGTACAAATTCACCCCACAAACGTATATGTGTACATCTGCATGTGGGTTTGTGTGTGTGTGCGTGTGTGTGTCTGGGGTGGGGTCTTTTGAGTGTCTATGAGAGATAGTGGATATATGTGTGTGAGTGTAAAGGGTCTAAGTCTATGAGAGGGTGCAGTGTGAGTTCGGGAATGTGTGTGCCTGCCGGAGTGTGTGTAAGTGTCAGTGTGCATGTCTGTGTGTAGGTGTGTCTGTATGTGCATAGGAGTGTGTGTGTGTGTGTGTGTGTGTGTGTGTGTACGCAATGGTGGTCACCTGTAGTGTGACATGAACCCAATGTCCCGGTTGAGGCCCTCCCTATGGGAACCGAACTTAGCTATCAGCTCTGCTTGGCCACTTTTCGCTGCTGCCTGTCCCGAAGTCGGCCTTGGAGGATGTTCACCTGAAGGTCCGAGGTCAAATGTCCTGGATCACTGAGGTTTTCTCAAACTGGGAGGGAACACTCCTGTCTGTTGATTGTTTTGCGGTACCCATTCATCCGTTGCCGTAGCCTCTGCTCGGTCTCCCCAATGTACCATGCCTCGGGGCATCCCTGCCTGCAGTGTATAAGATAGACAACGTTGGCTGAGTCACATGAGTACCTGCCACGTACATAGTGGGAGGTGTCCCACGGGTAATGATGGTATCCATGTCCACACTCTGACACGTCTTGCAGCACCGACCGTGACAGGGTGGTATGGAGTTGTCCTGAAAGCTGGGCAGTTTGCTACAAACAATGACCTGTTTGAGGTTTGGCAGTTGTTTAAAGGTGAGAAGTGGAGGTGTAGGGAAGGTCTTGGTGAGGTGCTCATCTTCATTGTGTTGCAGGTCGCGAAGAACATGGTATTGTTTTTCAGTTACTAGGAAGTACTGGACAACGAAGGGTACCCTGTCGGTTGCAGCATGTGTCTAACTCCTGAGGAGATCATTATGGTACACATGTGACTCAGCCAACGTTGTCTATCTTATACACTGCAGGCAGGGATGTCCTGAGGCATGGTACATTGGGGAGACCGAGCAGAGGCTACGGCAATGGATGAATGGGCACCGCACAACAATCAACAGACAGGAGTGTTCCCTCCCAGTTGAGGAACACTTCAGTGTCCAGGACATTTGACCTTGGACCTTCGGGTGACCATCCTTGAAGTTGGACTTTGGGACAGGCAGCAGCGAAAAGTGGTCGATAGGTAAGTTCTGTTCCCATGGGGTGGCCCTCAACCGGGAGCTTGGGTTCATGTCACACTCCGGGTGACCACCATGGCACAGTATACACACACACACACACACACACACACACTCACTCACAGGCACACCTATACACACACACACAGACACACACAAACACACACACACAGGCACACACACACACAGGCACACCTATACACACAGTCGTGTACACACACACACACACACACACACGCACTCCTACACATACACAGACACACCTACACACAGACACTCACACACACACACACCTGCAGGCACACTCATTCCCAAACTCACACATGCAACCTCTCACATACTTAGACGCCTTTGCATTCACACACACACATATACACTCTCTCTCACAGACATTCACAAACTCCCACCCCAGACACACACACATACATAAACATTTGTGGGGTGAATTTGCACTTGCAGAATTATGTTGTACTTTGATCAAAACCTGAATAAATCCATCTCTGTTAACTCATTTTTTAGATTAGAATCAGTCGAAATATTATGGCAGACAACAGAATACAGGAGGCGAACACCTACAACATCTTCTCTGGCCTGACACCAATTGTTACGGTTAACCTGAGAATGTAACTTTTATAAAGAGTTTTGTGATTTACATATGAACCAAGTGAAACTTTCTTGGCCATTCCAACAGATGACATACTTAAAATCAAGATATTTTGCAATGTATAATGTCAGTTACATCACACTGTAAACTTTTGCTATGAATTCTGTGTTTTACAATTGTGTACTCCACAACCACCTGATGAAGGAGCAGCGCTCTGAAAGCTAGTGCTTCCAATTAAACATGTTGGACTGTAACCTGGTGTTGTGTGAGTTTTAACGTTGTACACCCCAGCCCAACACCAGCATCTCCAAATCAATCTGAGACTGGTACAGTTGGGAAAAGGAGTGAGACAAACAGTCAGGGCAGGCAGGACAAAAACAGAGAGCAAGGTAGGATTGATAAATTAAACTGCATTTATTTCAATGCAAGAAGCCTAATTGGGAAGGCAGATGAATTGAGGGCATGGTTAGGGATATGGTACTGGGGCATCATAGCAACTACAGAGACGTGGCTCAGGGACAGACAGGACTGGCAGCTTAATGTTCCAGGATACAAATGCTGTAGGAAGGATACAAAAGGGGGTGCGAGAGGAGGGGGAGCAGTGTTTCTGATAAGGGTTAGCATTATGGCTGTACTGAGGGAAGATATTCCTGGGAATGCATCCAAGGAAATTATTTGGGTGGAACCGAGAAATAGGAAAGAGATGATGACCTTCTTGGAATTATATTCTCGGACACCCCAAGAGGCAGCGGGAATGTGCGAAGCAAATCTTTAAGGAGATCTCAGTTATGTGTAAGAAAAATAGGATGGTAATTTCCAAACATAGACCTGGACTGCCAGAGTTTTCAGGGTTTAGTGTGCAAGAAAATGTTGTGATTCAGCATCTGGATGGACCTACAAGAGAAGCTACAAAACGTGACCTCCCCTTGGGAAATAAGGCAGGGCAGGTGACTGAGGTGTCAGTGGGGGAGTACTTAGGGCCCAGTGACTGTAAATCTGTTAGTTTTAAAATAAATTAGTGATGGAAAAGGATAGACCGCATCTAAAAGTTGAAGTTCAACATTGGATGAAGGCCAAATTTGACGGTATTAGGCAAGAACATACAAGAGTTGAGTGGGGATAGATGTTCAAAGGGAAAGGGAAGGTTGGTAAATGAGAAGCCTTCAGAAATGTGAATTTGAGAGTCCAGAGACAACATATTCCTGTTCGGGTGAGAGGCAAGGCTGGGAGGTGTAGGGAATGATGGGTGATGAGAGAAATTGCTGCTTTGGTATAGAAAAAGAAGGAAACGTGTCCAGGGTAGGCAGCAGAGATTGAGTCAATTGTAAAAGAGTATAAAGGCAGTAGGAGCATACTTAAGAGGGAAATCAGGAGGGCAAAAAGGGGACATGAGATAGCTGTGGCAAATAGGGTTAAGGAGAACCCAAGAAAGATGATGAATATATGAAGGACAAAAGGATAACGAGGGAGAGAACAGCGTCCCATCAAGATCAGCAAGAGAGCCCACGTGTGGAACTGCAGGAGATGGGGGAAGATATTAAATGAGTATTCTGCATCAGGCATTGGTTAGACCACTTTTGGAATATTGCGTGCAATTCTGGTCTCCTTCCTATCAGAAGGATGTTGTGAAACGTGCAAGGGTTCAGAAAAGATTCACAAAGATTCTCAAAGGGATGGGGGATTTGAGCTATAGGAGAGGCTGAATAGGCTCGGGCTGTTTTCTCTGGAGCATCGAAGGCTGAGGGGTGACCTGATCGAGGTTTATATAATCATGAGGGGCATGGATAGGATAAATAGACAATGTCTCTTCTCTGGGGTGGAGGAATCCAGAACTAGAGGAGCATAGGTTTAGGGTAAGAGGCAAAAGATTTAAAAGAGACCTAAGGGGCAACCTTTTCCCACAGAGGGTAGTACGTGTGTGGAATGAGCTGCCAGAGGAGGTGGTGGAGGCAGGTACAATTACAACATTTAAAAGACATTTGGATGGGTATTGGATTAGGAAGGGTTTGGAGGGATATGGGCCGGGTGCTGGCAGGTGTACATTTCTCTGACTCTATGACTCTACTTGGCATCAGCCTTCCCAGTAGAACACCACTGTGTATACCAGCCCCTCTTCCCTGCATTAGACCCAGAGCCTTAACATTTCAACTGCTCCTCCAAGTGCTTTTTAAAGGATATGACATCGACCACCCTCCCAGGTAGTACATTCCTGATCCCCACCACTGTCTGGGTGATAGTGGCCTTCAAATCCCCTCGAAACCTCCTGCATTTCACCGTAAAATTTGCACTCACCCCCCCATTATTTACCCTGTGATTAAGGGGAACTGTTGCTTCATATCCAGGCTGTCCGTGCCCCTCATACTCTTATACACCTCTATCAGGTCCCCCCTCAATCCTCCCTGCTCCAAAGAAAACAGCCCAAACTTAGCCAGCCTCTCTTCATCACTGAACTGCTCCAACCCAGCCAACATCCTGGGGAATCTCCTCTGTACCCCATCTGGAGCAATCTGGGGCCCAGCAATCACTTCCTGAGCTTCCTACAAATTTCAGGGGAACACCTCATCAGGTGCTGGGGATTTATCCACTTTTATGTGTTTCTCCTCTGAAAAATGGGCATTTTTCAACAAAATCCCACATTCCATATCTTCCATCTCCTTCTCCACAGTAAACACTGATGCAAAATACTCATTTAGTATCTCCCCCATCTCCTGTGGCTCCACACAGGGGCAGACCTTTCTGATCTTTGAGAGGCCCTACTCCCCACCATCATTACTCTTTCATACTTAATGTATTTGTGACATCCCTTTGGAAGTTTTAACGTACAAAAATCGATCATTGTTCAGAGGAACAAATTGGGACTCAGGGTCTGTTCTCAAAGGAGTTCAGAGGGATGGTGATGATCTCATTGAAACCTACAGAATTCTGACAGGCCTGGATAAAATGGATGTGGTGGAGATATTTCCCCCAGGAGGGGGGGGGCTAGGACCCGAGGGCACAGCCTGAGAGTGAAGGGGTAACCCTTTTGAACTGAGATGAGGAAGTATTTCTTCAGCCAGAGAGTGGTGTCTCTGTGCAACTCACTGCTGCAGAAGGCTATGGAGGCCACGTCACTGAGTGTGTTTAAAACAGTGACAGATAGGTTCTCCATTCGTGAGGGGGACCAAAGGTTAGAGGGGGAAGGCAGGAGAATGGAGTTGAGAACCATATCAGCCATGATCCAATGGGAAGCAGACTCGATGGGCCAACTCTGCTCATGTATCTGATGGTCCAACATGACAGTGTGAACAACTCCAATCTCAATCATGAACCTGTGACATCAAAAGACATGATGGAGATATTAACAGCAAATATAAATGCAGTTGAATGTTTTTAGGATGAATTTCACCAAATCATAAAGAAGGACACATCAAACATCATGGAGCTGTCAGCTTCTGTAATTCGCCCAGTGATTGTGTCTGGATCTGTCATCACTGCTCGAGCAGTTGCAGCTTTGATTGCAGCCTATTTGTAATGTCAGCTGCTGCTGTCTGGTGTGTTGTCTCTGAGGTGATCTACATCATGAAATGTTGGCTCATGGTTTGGTCTATCTATTACAGAGCAGAGGCTGACACCCCTCTGATAATAAAACTGAAACACCCAGAAAAGATCGTCTCGTAATCTAATAAAAATAAGTGTGAAAGGTGATATAACATACTTCTCACCCCAATCTGTTCCCATAGAATCCATAGAATCCCTACAGTGTGGAAACTGGCCCTTCGGCCCAACAATGTCCACACCGACCTTCCGAAGACTAAGCCACCCAATCCCATTCCCTCACTCCTGTACACTAAACTGCACATCCCTGGGAACTGTGGGACGATTTAGCATGGCCAATTCACCCTAACCTACACATTCTTGTGCACGATGGGACAATTTAGCACGGCCAAAATCACCCTAACCTGCACATCCCTGGGCACTATGAAAAATTTAGAATGGCCAATGCACCCTAACCGACACATCCCTATGCACTAGGGACAATTTAGCATGGCCAATCGACCCAAACCCGCACTTCCCTGAACACTATGGGACAATTTAGGATGGCCAATTCACCCTAATCTGCATATTCCTGACACTGTTGAACAATGTAGCATGGCCAATGCACATCTTTGAACTGTGGGAGGAATTCGGAGCACCCAAATGAAACCCACGCAGACACGGGGAGAATGCGTTAACTCCACGCAGATCGTTGCCTGAGGTGGAAATCGAACCCGCGTCCGTGGCGCTGTGAGGCAGCAGTGTTCCATATTACCATTTTTACAGACCACCTTTGTGACACACCTCACCCTGTCTCCTTCAAAATACGATTACAATCGTAAATGTGGGATATGGGCCAAATGCTGGCAAATGGGATTCGATTAAATGATGATATCTGGTCGGGATGGAAGAGTTGCACCAAATGATCTGTTTCCGTGCTGTCCAACTCTCTGACTGTGTGAATGGGGATATGGTTCCCAGTCAGTGTGTTGGAGTTGGGCTGGGAGCTTCTTATGTGCCGATTCTTTTGCTTCCCCTGACCGTCCATGTCATGGGTTGGGGAGGGTTTTCTGCACCACTCTTGCTTTGGTACTGCATTGCATTTTGTCCCAGTGCTGTTACAGGCATTTTAGATGGGTTAATGACTATTGCAACATCCTGTGCCTTCAGTCATTCCTTGATGTCACATGGACTGAATCGAATTGGCTAATGGCTGATGTTCATGATGCTGGGAATCTCATTGGGGAGACCGAGATGGATCACCCACTTAGCACTTCTGGCTGAAGGTGTGACAGATGCTTCAGCCTCATCTTTTGGACCTGATGGGTTGTGATGCTCCAGGCAATGAGGTTGGAGGTGATTGACCTCCCCCAATTAATGATTTAATTGTCCACCATCAGTCACAACTGAATATTGAACACTGTGTAGAATTGCTTATCCCTGCCTATTGCAAGTTGATTTCCCACTGTTGAGCAACCCTTTGTTGTGACATTAGTAAATTAACTCCGAGTTTGGAGTATGTTTGGTATTTCTCTGTGGTAGCCCTCCTACACTTCACATTTTACCTGATTTGATAACACCAACACAACCAGTTCTTCGGTAACGTGATGATTGCATTAGTCATAGAGATGTACAGCACGGAATCAGACCCTTCACTCCAACCCGTCCATGCCAACCACATATTCTACCTAACCTAGTCCCATTTGCCAGTGCCTGGCCCTTATCCCTCTAAACCCTTCCTATTGATGTACACATCCAGATGCCTTTTAAATGCTGTAATTGTACCAGCCTCCACCTCTTCCTTCAGCAGCTCATTCTATGCACACACCACTCTCTGCATAAGAAACGTTGCTCCTTCGATCCCTTTTGAATCTTTCCCCTGTCCCCCTGAACCTGTGCCCTCTGGGTTTGAACACCCCCACCCCATGGCAATGACTTTGTCTGTTTATCCTATCCATGACTCTCATGATTTTATAAACCTCTATAAGGTCTCCCCCCGCCTCTGATGCTCCAGGGAAAACAGCCCCAGCCTATTCAGTCTCTAAGTAATTCTTATCTAAAATTCACCCCACAAACGTATATGTATATATGTGCATGTGGGTTTATCTTATCTGGACTGATACCAATTGTTACAGTTAAACTGAGAATGTAACTTTTAAAAAGAGTTTTGTGATTTACATATGAACCAAGTGAAACTATCATGGTCATTCCAACAGATGTGTGTGTGTGTGTGTGTGTGTGTGTTTGGAAGTGTGAGAGAGAGTGTATGTGTGTGTGTGAATGTATTGGGGTCAAATTCTGTGTGAGGGTGCACGTGTGAGTTTGGGAGTGTGTGTGCCTGCAGGTGTGTGTGTGCGTGTCTGTGTATGTATAGGAGAGCTTGTTTGTGTGACTGAGTGTGTGTATATAGGTGTGTTTATATGTGTGAGTATCGGAGTGCTTGCGTGTGTGTGAGTGTGTGTGTGTGTGTAGGAGTGGCTGTGTGTGTATAGGACTGCGTGTATGTGTGCGTGTGTGTGTGTGTTATAGACAACGCTGGTTGAGTCACATGAGTACCGTAATGACCTCCGAAGGAGTCAGACACGTGCTGCAACCGACAGGCTACTCCTCCTTGTCCAGTACTTCCCAGGAACCGAAAAACTACACCATGTTCTTCACATTATCAATGAGGATGAGCACCTCACCAAGACCTTCCCCACACCTCCACTTCTCACCTTTAAACAATCGAAAAACCTCAAACAGATCATTGTTTGTCACGAACTACCCAGCTTTCAGGACAACTCCATACCACCCTGTCACGGCCGGCGCTGCAAGACATGACAGAGTATGGACATGGATACCATCATTAGGCATGGGACACCTCCCACTATGTACGTGGCAGGTATTCATGCGATTCAGCCAACGTTGTCTATCTTATACACTGCAGGCAGGGATGCCCCGAGGCATGGTACACTGGGGAGACCGAGCAGAGGCTACGGCAACGGATGAATGGGTACCACACAACAATCAACAGACAGGAGTGTTCCCTCCCAGTTGGAGAACATTTGACCTCGGACCTTCAGGTGAACATCCTCCAAGGCGGACTTCGGGACAGGCAGCAGCGAAACGTAGCCAAGCAGAACTGATAGCTAAGTTCAGTTCCCATAGGGAGGGCCTCAACAGGGACCTTGGGTTCATGTCACACTACAGGTGACCACCATTGTACTATACGCACACACAGGTACCCCTCACACACACACACACACACACAGATGTGGGGTGAATTTGTATTTGCAGAGTTACATTGTACTTTGATCAAAACCTGTGTAAATCCATCTCTATTAACTCATTTTTTAGATTAGAAACAGTTGAAATATTATGGCACAGACAACAGAACACAGGGGGCTAACACCGACAACATCTTCTCTGGCCTGACACCAATTGTTACAGTTAACCTGAGATTGTAACTTTTAAAAAGAGTTTTGTGAATTACATATGAAACAAGTGAAACTATCATGGTCATTCCAACAGATGAGAGACTTAACAATTAAGATATTTTCCAATGTATAATGTCAGTTCCATCTCACTGTAGTCTTTTGCTATAAATTCTGTGTTTTACAATTGTGTACTCCACAACCACCTGATGAAGGAGCAGCGCTCCGAAAGCTAGTGCTTCCAAATAAACCTGTTGGACTATAACCTGGTGTTGTGTGATTTTTAACTTTGTACACCCCAGTCCAACACCAGCATCTCCAAATCAATCTGAGACTGGTACAGTTGGGAAAAGGAGTGAGACAAACAGTCAGGGCAGGCAGGACAAAAACAGAGAGCAAGGTAGGATTGATAAATTAAACTGCATTTATTTCAATGCAAGAAGCCTAATTGGGAAGGCAGATGAATTGAGGGCATGGTTAGGGATATGGTACTGGGGCATCATAGCAATTACAGAGACGTGGCTCAGGGACAGACAGGACTGGCAGCTTAATGTTCCAGGATACAAATGCTGTAGGAAGGATACAAAAGGGGGTGCGAGAGGAGGGGGAGCAGTGTTTCTGATAAGGGTTAGCATTGTGGCTGTACTGAGGGAGGATATTCCTGGGAATGCATCCAAAGAAGTTATATAATCATGAGGGGCATGGATAGGATAAATAGACAATGTCTCTTCCCTGGGGTGGGGGAGTCCAGAACTAGAAAAGCATAGGTTTAGGGTGAGAGGTGAAAGATTTAAAAGAGACCTAGGGGGCAATGTTTTCACACAGAGGGTGGTGCATGTATAGAATGAGCTGCGAGAGGAAGTGGTGGAGGCTGGTACAATTGCAACATTGAAAAGGCACCTGGATGGGTATATGAACAGGAAGGGTTTGGAGGGATATGGGCCGGGTGCTGGCAGTTGTACATTTCTCTGACTCTATGACTTTACTTGGCATCAACCTTCCCAGTAGAGCACCACGATGTACACCAGCCCCTCTTCCCTGTATTAGACCAATAGCCTTGACATTTCAATGGCTCCTCCAAGTGCTTTTTAAAGATTATGAGATCAATACCCTCTCTGGTAGTACATTCCAGATTCCCACCACCCTCTGGGTGATAGTGCCCCTCAAATCCCCTTGCACTCTCCTGCATTTCACCTTTAAATGAGCCCCCCTCCCGTTATTGGCCCTGTGATTAAGGGGAACTATTGCTTTGTATCCAGGCTATCCGTGCCCCTCGTACTCTTATACACCTCTATCAGGTCCCCCCTCAATCCTCCCTGCTCCAAAGAAACCAGCCCAAACTTAGCCAGCCTCTCTCCATCGCTGAACTGTTCCATGCCAGCCAACATCCTGGGCAATCTCCTCTGTACCCCATCTGGTGCAATCACAACTACATCCAAATGGCAGCACGGTGGCTCAGCGGTTGGCATTGCTGGTTCCCAGCACCAGGGACTTGGGTTCAATTCCTTGCCTTCCCACAGAGTTCTCGAGCCCATCTGATCAGGTCGTGGGGGTTTACCCACTTATATGCATTTTAAGACACCCAAGGCAAACACAACTAACAGATAAATCACATGAATAAACAACCCCCACAATGCCTCAGGCAGGAGATGTTGTCAAGACAGATCACACGGGTTTCTTGGTGAAGCCCTTCCCCACGCCACAGCTCCCTTCAGATGGTAGTGACACTGTGGAACACCAAATCCCTTGTAAACTTCAAAGGTTTGTCAAATTGGTCAGTTTTTGATGTCGTGAAGATGAATCAGATTAGATTCAGTGTTAATGGTGTTTCTCTCTCAACAGATGCTGCCAGACCTGCTGAGTTCCTGCAATGCTTACTGTGTTTTTTTCAAGTTTTGATGATCTGATCTTGAAACTGTGGAGCGAATTCGATATTAATACGAACATTACATATGTATATTGATGATGCATCAAACTCTTATCAATTCCGAACCACCATTTCTTGGCAGTATACCTAATGGAACCATCGCGTGATAGAAGAACTGACTGTGTTGGCGTTATCAAATCTGGTCAAATGAGCAGTGTAGGAGGGCTACCATGGAACAACACCAAACATTCCCCAAACAAGGAGTTAATTTACTAACGTCACAACACAGGGTTGCTCAACGGTAGGAGATCAACACGCAATAGGCAGGGATAATTAATCCTTCACAGTCGTTCCACATTCCATTGTGACTGGTGGTGGGCAATTAAATCATTGATTGGAGGACGTCATTAACTCCAACCTCACTGACTGGAGGATCCCAACCCATCAGGTCCAAAAGATGAGGCTGAAGCATCTGCAATATCTTCAGCCAGAAGTGCCAAGTGGGTGATCCATCTCGGTCTCCCCCATGAGATTCCCAGCATCATGAACATCAGCCATTAGCCAATTCGATTCAGTCCATGTGAGATCAAGGAATGACTGAAGGCACAGGATGTTACAATGGTCATGGACTCATCTAACATGTCTGCAATGGCACTGGGACATGATGCAATGCAGTACCAAAGTAAGAGTCCTGTGGAAAAACCTTCCCAAACCATGACTGAGACAGTCAGGAGAAGCAAAAGAATTGGCAACTATAAGCTCAACTCCAAGACACTCAACACACTGACTTGGAACCATACCACCATTCATACAGTCATGGAGTTGGACAGCACAGAAACAGATCCTTTGCTGCAACTCTTCCATCCCGACCAAATGTCCTAATTTAATGTAATCCCATTTCCCAGCATTTGGACCAAAATTTTCTAAACTCTTCCTCTTCATGGACCCACCCTTTTAAATGCTCCAATTGCACCAGCCTCTAACCCCCCCCTCTGGCAGCTCATTCTACACACACATGGTAAAGCTGCCCCTTGAGTCCCTTTCAAAACTTTCCCCTCTCACCTTAAAGCTTTGCCATTTGGTTTTGGACTCCCCTAACCGGGGAAAAAGATCTTGGCTCCTCACCCAGTTCATGTCCCACATGATTTTATAAACTTTAATGTCACCCCTCAGCCTCCGATGCTCCAAAGAAAGCAGCCCCAGCCTGTTCAGCCTCTCCCTGTAGCTCAAAGCCTCCAGCCCTGGCAACATCCTTGTGAGTATCTTCTGCATCCTTTCAAGTGTAATGACATCTCTCTGAAAGCAGGGACACTAGATTAATGGCAGTATTATAAAAATGGCCAAAGCAATGTCCTGTACTGTCAGAGTATGACATCACAACTCCTATACTCAATGCACTGACCTTTCAAACACCTTCTTCACCGCCCTGTCTATCTGCGACTCCACCTTCAATGAACTATGACCTTGTACCCCAAGGTCTCTCTTTCAGCAACACTGGCAGGGCCCTATCATTAAGTGCATAGCTCCTGCACTGATTGGTCTGACCAAAATGCAACACCTCACATTTACAGTCCCACAACAATGTAGTTGACTTTTAACAGCCCTTCATCAAATTAGGAATTGTTGATAAACACTGGTATTGCCAATGAAAAATTCCAAGTGGGATGTTTGTGTCAAATAATTAAAAGAGAATTTACCATTCAGGCTCTGAGATATTCGAGAGCTGATTTGCAGATCGACACATTCCTGACAGAGAATCACACATCAGGAAGAACATCCATAGAAGGAACAAATGTAGGCCACATGGCCCTTCACGTTTGTTCTGCCTTCCACGAAGATCACAGCGGATCTGATTTTAACATCAACTCTACATTCCTGCACCTTCCCCAATAATCCCACCCACTCTTGGTCATTAAGAATCAATCTATTTTTGCCTTAAAAATATTTGAAGATTCTGCATCCACTGCCTGTTGAGGAAGGGAATTCCAAAGACTGTCACTCTCTGAGAGAAAAAATGCTTTCCCATCTCGGTTTCAAACAGGTACTCACTTATTTTCAAACCGTCACCCCCGAAATCTAGATTCTCCCACAAGAGGAAACATCCTTTCTACACACACCCTGTCAGGTCCCCTCAGGATGTTATATTGAGTCATATGTTCATAGAGATGTGCAGACCTTTCGGTCTGACTTGTCCATGCCGACCAGATATCCCAATCCAATCTAGTCCCACCTGCCAGCACCCGGCCCATATCCCTCCAAACCCTTCCTATTCACGTACCCATCCAGATGCCTTTTAAATGTTGCAATCGTACTGGACTCCACCACTTCCTCTGGCAGCTCATACCATACACATACCACCCTCTGTGCGAAAACGTTGCCCCTCAGGTCTATTTTATATCTTTCCCATTTCACTCTGAACCTCTGCCCTCTATTTCTGGACTCCCCAACCCCAGGGAAGAGACTTTGTCTATTGATCCATGCCCCTCATGATTTTACAAACCTCTACAAGGTCACCCCTCAGCCTCTGATGCTCCAGGGAAAATAGCCCCAGACTATTCGACTTCTCCCTGTAGCTCAAGTCCTCCAACCCTGGCAACATCCTTGTAAATCTTTTCTGAACCCTTTCAGGTTTCATAATATCCTTCCGATATGAAGGAGACCAGAATTGCACGCAATATTCCAAAAGTGGCCAAACCAATGTCCTGTACAGCAGCATCATGACCTCCTAACTCTGTACTCAATACTCTGACCAATAAAGGAAAGCATACGAAATGCTTTCTTCACTATTCTAATGACTTGCAACTCCATTTTCAAGGAGCTATGAACCTGCACTCCAAGGTCTCTTTGTTCAGCAACACTCCCCAAGAACTTACCATGAAGTCTATAAGTCCTGCTCAGGTTTCTTTCCCAATTTGCAGCACCTCACAGTGATCTAAATTAAACTCCATCTGCCACTTCTCAGCCCTTCGGCCCATCTGATCAAGATCCCTGTTTGAAATGATTCACTTCTGACCATTGGGAGAGGCTGAACTGGATGTGGCTTTTTCTCCTGGAGCATTGAAGGCAGGGGGTTGACCTTATTCCATGGGGTCATGAGGGGCATGCATTGGGTGAGTGGCCAAGATCTTTATACCAGGGCAGGGGAGTCCAAACCAGAGGGAATAGGTTTAAAGTGAGAGAGGAAAGATATAAAAGGGACCTCATGGGTAACTCTTTCATGCTGAAGGTGGTGCAGGTATGGAATGAGCTGCCAGAGGAAGTGTTGTAGGTGGGTAACATTTCAACATTTAAGTGGCAACTGGATATGTCCATGAATATGAAGAATTGAGAGGGAGATGGGGCAAATGCTGGAAAATGGGACTACAGGACCATGGGATATCTGGTCAGCAAGGGTAAGTTGGACCAAAGAGTCTGTAACTCTATGGCTCTAAACTCCAGAGGATACAGACCCAGCCTGCCTTGCCTATCCTCATAAGGTGAACCACTCATTCCAGGTATGAGTCGAGTAAGCCTTCACTGAGCTACATCTAACGCATTCACATCTTTCTGTCAGTGCGGGGACCAAAACTGTGTTGTCAGAATCAAGGGTTCAATACTTATTGAGACTATTACTTCAAAAGGAATCTGAAAATTCCACAATTATTGCTCACCAACTGTGAATCTAACTAACGGAATCTGGAAATTGGTATTTGACCGTGAGCAGGGTCATTGAGCAAGGTATGATTGACAAACTGTATCTGAGTCAGTTTTTGTGAATGTGCGTCCCTGTACTGAGGCAGCAAAATCCGATCAATCGTTCAGCTACACGTTACTGAGGAAAGAAATGTGCTTTCAAAGGTATTGGTCTCGTACTCATCAGGACAGAATCACAAGAAAGCCAAGTCTCAAAGAGAACACCAATTTAGACGAGATGTGGAGAGGGTGCTCGTGACAAATACACTGATTGGTCATGGCGATGTGCTGGAGGATTGACCAGAGAGCAGTTAACTGTAAAGCTTTTGTTTACATTTGAATCAGGCCAATCGATTCTGTTTGGTCAATACACTGACCAGGGGAATGCACCCAGGGTTGGAAGATATAGGAGTAGGAGCAGTCCATTCAGCCCCTCAAGCCTGGTCCACCACACAATACGATTGTGGCTGTTCTCATCTCAACTTCAACACCACTTTCCTGCCTGGTCTCCAAAGCCCTTTAACCTGTTACTAATTAAAAATGTGTCTATCTCCTCCTTAAATGTATTCAGTGTCCCAGCATTCATTGCACTCTGGGGTACTGAATGCCACAGAATCATAACCCTTTTGACAGAAGTAAATCCTCCTGATCTCTGTTGTACATTTGCTGCCATTTACCCTGAAACTATAACCTAGATTGCCACACACGGGAAAATATCCACTCCACGTTGACTTTATCGGTCTCCTTCTGCATCTTAATTACTTCAGGTCCTTTCAAACCCGTGTGAACCTGGGCCTTAACTGCTCAATATCGCCTCAGAGGACAAACCTTTCATCTCTGGAATTATCTGGAGAACGTTCTCCAAAATGCCTCCAATACAATGGCATCCTGTCCTGTCCAAATTCCATTGGCTGTGACCACAGAGGAAGTTTCCAGAAGATTGATTAATCATGTGATTTACTTCACAAGTAATTTGACAGGAAAAATAATTAGGTCAGTTGAGATGTGTGTAACATCATGAGTCATGGTTCTGTCTCAATATAAAGCAGACACCAAGTGAGTATCTGCAGTGAGGAGTGGACAGCTGTGATCAGGAAGACAGCAGCAGCTCAATAACAGACAGAAGAGACTGACCTGTGTCTCTGACAGACCCCATCGAAGCTTGACAATGAAGTTGGTTCTTGCTTTTGCCATTATCTGCTTGTGCATTGCTCACGGTAAGTCTGTTCTGTTTTCATTTATTATTGGGATTTCTCTGATGTTGCACTCCATCCTCAATTACCCCCAAGACACTGACGTGTTCAACAAGTAGTTATTTACGCTCAGATGGGGACACCAATACCCATTCCCGTCCTGGAATCAGTTTGCTAACCAATCAATGGTTACACACTGATATATCATTGAACCCTTACAGTGCAGAAAGACGACATTCGGTCCATCGAGTCCCACACTGACTCTCCGAAGAGCATCCCACCTAGACCCAGCCCTGCTCCAGTATCCCTGTAACCCATCATTTCCAATGGCTAATCCACCTAGTGTGCACCTCCCTAGACACTGTGGCCAATTTAGCATGGTCAATCCACCCAGTCTTCATATCTTTGGTATGTAGGAGGAAACCGGAGCACCTGAGGTGTTAACGCAGACATGGAGAGAACATGCAAACTCCACACAGACAATCACTGCAGTCACTGTGCCACCCCAAATGTCTTTCCTTCAAATCAAAAGTTCCCAAGGAACTCCACAGAAGGAGAATGAAAAGAAAAGGGTAACTCCCGAGTTCTCAAGAGATCTGGGGTCAGATGTTCCAAAGCTTAGTCTTAATAGTCTTCTTCTCCTGCCCCATTACAATCTCAGAGTCTAATCCTACACCATGGTCAAGAAAGCACATTAATCATTCATTCCTCAATCAGCAATGTAGAATGATTCAGTGCAAACCTCAAAGTCAACTCTCGCTGAGAAATGAAGGAGTGTTTTGAGAACAAAGACCAAGAAACAATGTGAGAGAACTGAAACCAGTCCCAGATCCTCATTTGACTTTCACTGCAGAACATGTCCAGGCTTTTGAGCTAGTTTGTATATTGTGCCGAAGAATTTAATTACATGTCACTTAAAACATCCACTGCCTCAACTGATAATGGAGTTCTACTGTCAATGAAGCTTGTCTCTGGCATTGCAAAGATTTTTTTTAACCAAAGTGTTTTCTTTGTTTCTCCCCTTTTCGGTGCTTATGTGATGTCTCAACTACAATGATGTCAACGAACACACCAGCTGCAAATGCTCGCAGCGTGATGAAGGCAATGGAATCCAATGTGGCACCTTCAAATCTGCAATCTGTACTGAATCTTTCAAAACACGGTAAAACAGTATCGAGTGAGGAAGCCCTTCAACCCGTTGCACCCGTTACATCCGTTCCACACGTTACTCGGTAACATGTCAAATTGAAGAGGTGACAGGGTTGGAGTCAAGTCTGTTCCAGCCAGTAACCATTGCTGGGTTGGGACAGCTCGACCCTTGGAAGGCGCAATACAAAGCTGGATTGGTTTCTTACTCTTAATTGGCTGTGCAACTGTCTTAATCTAGCAATTATATTCTTCATGTATTAATGCAATGTATAAGGGTGATGAGGTGTATTCTGGCTTCGACTGTGTATTGATCTGGATGGCAGAACCTTCAGTAATACTGTTATGCCTTATAAACCGGCTTGTAGCAACTTAAAGCCATAATGAGATGGGCAGACCTGCAGGGGCTGGGTGACATCACTGTGATAGTGGGCAGGTGAACCCTGTTCACATTGACATACCAGGGAGTGGGCACGAGTGCCTCAGCTGTGCGGTGAAATGTCCACAGATACTGAAAAGGATAGACTCAGTTCAAGTCCCACCTGTCCCTGTTGTATCTGAAGAGTTTAATTCAAAATCTCCACAGCAAATGTCGTTCTGTTAATGTCAGTCTGAACGTTGCTTTTCTTGCTTCAACTTGTTCTTCCATTCTCTTAATAAAGCATCAATGATCACGAATATCATCGTGTTGTTCATACTTTGATGAAGTCTTGACCTTACCTCAAATGGTTTACAATAATTTCTTAATTTGTTCTTTTCTTTTTTGTTTGCTCTCGTATTGTCAAATGAAACGGGGGGTTTGTTGGTTAACAAGGAAGGAGGTGTTGCCCCTTGAATGGACCATAGCTGTCTCTCTATCTGAGCGAGGGAAAACAATCAGAAATAATTAGCCCCACTCCACATCAGTGTCTGGGTCAAGACTGGGAGTCAGACCTGCCTAAACTGGCACAGTTGGGACAGGGATTGAAACGGTGTTGTTGGCATCAGTCTGCACAGCAATCCAGCCACCACACTGCTTTCTCAGTAAAAGAGGAGCTGGATTCGCTCAGAATTGCACTGGCCTGAATTTCCGGGTCTCTGGATGGTCAGGCATCTGATTCATGGTGAGAGATGTTGTTGCGATATCGCCAAAGAAGGGTGCATTCACCAGCGCAGACCTCCTGACACATGGGAATTGTGCAGGAAGTTTAAACATCAAACAGACACAAACTGCAGGTGTTTGCAGAAAGGGCTCTGAAGGATAGTCAGAGACATTGACAAGTAACAGAGGGTTCAGCTGGATAGCTATAACTAGGGAATAAAAATAAGCTTGTCTGACTATTGTTTCATGGCTGACACTCTGATCACTCACACTGAACACTCCAGCCCCAACATTCTCCTTGACCACACTGTCATTCCAGCCCCCACCCCCAACACCCTCCACTAGTCACCTGACACTGCAGCTCAACCTCCCTGGTACCTAGAGGAGCCCAGACTGCACCCCTCCAAATCTAACCATGATGGAATGACACAACCACCTCCCCTGTGAGAGGTGACTAGCCCCACAACCTAACTGACTCACTCCAGATGGACCTGACCAGCCCCAGTCGGAACTAAGCCTCCCAGCCTGACTGTCCACTGAGCACCTCACCTACCTGTCACTCCATCCACCCATCCCCTCACCTACCTCTCAGCTCAGCCACCCAACTGGCCCTTGACCTTACCCCCAAATCACCCCCAACAGCCTCCACACAGACCAACTCACTCAGCTATCAGCCTCCCGCCCTACCCCCTGACAGATTTATTCATTGAATCCCTACAATGCAGATCAAGGACATTTGGCCCATCAGCTCTGTGCCGACCCTGCAAAGAGCACACCACCTCCCAATCCTATCCCCAACATCTGCCATGGCTAATCCACCCGAATCGGCACATCCCTGGAGATATGGGGCAACTTAGCATGGCTAATCCACCCTAACCTGCCCATCCTGGACAGTGTGGGGCAATTTACCATGGCTAATCCACCCTGACCTGCACATCTTTGGATTGTGGGAGGAAACCAGAGCACCTGGAGAAAACCCACACAGACACGAGGAGAATGTGCAAACTCCACACAGTCACAGATTGTCTACCACTTCAATCCCATTGATTAGATTCCAGTCAGTAACTCACTCCCAGGTACCTGTTATACCAGATATAACCCACCCCAAACTCCTCGAATAGATTCCAGTCAGTAACTCACTCCTGGGTACCTGTTGTACCAGATATAACCCACCCCAAACTCCTCGAATAGATTCCAGTCAGTAACTCACTCCTGGGTACCTGTTATACCAGATGTAACCCACCCCAAACTCCTCGATTAGATTCCAGTCGCTAACTCACTCCCAGGTACCTGTTATTCCATGTGGAAACCACCTCAAACCCCTTGATTAGATTCCAGTCGGTAACTCACTCCCAGGTACCTGTTATTCCATGTGGAAACCACCTCAAACCCCTTGATTAGATTACATCTGTAACTCACTCCCAGGTACCTGTTATACAATATATAAACTACCCCAAACTCCTCGATTAGATTCCAGTCTGTAACTGGTGCATTCACCAGCAGAGAGAGAGAGAGAGAGAGTGAGACAGCAAGAGAGAGAGAGAGAGAATAATCAGAAACTGTCCTGTCTTCTTGTCGTTCATTTAGACACACACACAGACACACACAGACACACACACACACCCACCCACAGACACACACACACACACACACACACACACATCGGGGAAAGGAATTGCGGAGTTCAGGCCGTCTCTGGGCCGAGTTCTGGGCTGGGCAAAGGGGCAAAAAGATGGAGAGGGAGCTGCTGCACAGTCTGATCCCACAGATGTCACTGCCTCCCTCTCTCACTCCAGCTCCCATCTCTACCTCTGTGTTCCCAACCCTCTCTCTGTCTATCCCACAACATTCCTTTAATCCCCATCCTTCCCAACTCCACCCTGTTCACATTCCCCTGTACATTCCCCTCCTACAGATCTCTGGGCCCTCCCTTGTTCCCAGGAAATGTTGAAATGTTCAATCTGCACCTTTCCCTCCCCACCCCCACCTCTCCCTGTCAGCCCTGTGGGATCTTGCTGTTCCTGCCTGAGGATCATTCTATCTGTTTAATACCATCACCCCCTCCCCGTCTCTCATTAGCTGTCTGTTGTATCTCTCTCTCTCTCTCTCTCTCTCTGTGGCTGTTCTTTCCTCATTCTCTCCCTCGATTTCTCTCTCTCCCTGGATTTTTCTCTCTCTGTGTCTCTCTCTCTGGCTGTCTGTCTCTCCTTGGGATTTCTCTCCCTCTTTCTCTCCCTGACTTTTACTTGCTCTCCCTCCCTCCCTGTGTCTGCCCTTTTCTCTCTCTCACCCTCTGTCCTTATGTCTTTCCCCTGGGTGTTTTGTTCTCTCTCTCTGTCCTGTTCTCTCCCTGGGTTTTACACTCTCTCTGGTCTGCCCTCTGTTTCTCTCCCGGGAAGTTCATTCCGTGGGATCTTTCTCTGTCCTTTGCTGGCTCTGCCTCGGTGTTTCTCTCTCTCTCTCTTTCCCTGGTTTCACACTGTGTCTCTCCCTCTCCGTCTCTCTCTCTCTCTCTCTCCCAGCAGCTCTGTCCTCTGTCTGTCTGTCTGTCTGTCTCTCTCTCTCTCTCCCCGGGATCTTTCTCTGTCCTTGGCTCGCTCTCTCTGTCTGTGTCCCTCCCTCTCTCTCTGTCCCTCACCTTGCTTGCTTTCTCTCCCTCCACCTCCCTATCTGTCCCTCCGTCCCTCCCCCTGTCTTGCTGTTCCTGACCCTTGGGTTAGATTTGGCCTCAGTACCACTTGGTGCGGTACATGCTGTTAACACCGTGGGATCTTGCTGTTCTCTGTGTCTCCCATTGTTGTCCAAACGGTGGGTGGGGGTGGGAGAGATAAAGCCCCTTTCTCACTGAGCAGGGTGGCTGGGGGAAGCCTGGGATCTTGCTGTGCATGAAGAGACACACAGTCAAAAGGCCAGTCAGTCAGTGCACATCCTCCCTCTGACCCCACCCACTTCAGCCCAGGGGCTAGGACTCGGTGAGGGGGGGGGGGGAGGGGGGGAGGGGGAATTGTAGATGATGGAGACCCAAGGGGGCATTTATAGACAGTAGGGGTGGAAGGGGAGTGTTGTTACGGGGGCAGTTTGAGGGAGGGGCAATTAGACCGGGACAAGGGTTTGAGGGGGGTGCAAAATGTTTGGGGGAAAGGGCAAGAGTTGGGTTTGGGGAGGGGCAAAAAGTCTAGGGACAGGCAGAAATGCAGGGGCAGGAAAATGGGGATGGGGTCCAGGTGGGGGTATGGAAGTTGCTGAGTTGGGTCAGTTTCCAAAATTTGGGGGGGGTTAGAAATAAAACAGAGGAGGGGGAGAAATCAATGAAATGATATCCCGCTCCCCCCCCTCGACATTTTTGACTCTACCCTCAGTTGTGGGCATAATTGGCAGGGGGCAACATTGTTAGGGGGCAAAATCGAGTGACATAAAATAGTGGGCACAGGAGTGGCATAAAATATGAGGGATGGAGGGAGGGGGCATCTATGGGGGAGTTAGTTGGTGGGAAGGAAATAAAGCTACACCGGGTGGGGGGGCATTTAGACAGGGGGTTGGGGGGATTTAGTGGGAGGGGGGAACAGACTGGGTTCAGACACAACATCCCATGGGAACCGTAATTGGGGAATATTTGGGGAAGGTTCAGGATGTGCGGGGGAATCAGATAAAGCCCCTTTCTCAGAGAGTGGAGACGTGATGGGAGACTGGGATCTTGCTGTGCCCCCCCCACGGCCAGCCTCCTCACATGCTCTCTGTGTGGGTTGGTCAGGATGGGGGGTAACAGGGAGAAGAGGTGCCCATAGGAAGTGGGGATTTGATGGGGGGCTATTTGGGGGCAAGTCCAAGGAGCCCGGGACAGGACCCCTATCATTTCAGGAGGGGAAGTAGGTGCTAGGCACGCTGGGCCGAACGTCCTCTTCCTGGGGTGTGAAGGAGTCTGGAACTGGGATCTTGCTGTGCATCGATGATGTTGGGGGGGTGGGGGTGGACTCACAGGCTGCTCTGCCCACACAGACTCATTTACCAAAGCCCAGGGGGTGGGGCTCAGTGGGGGGAGGGGGAGGGGTATAGAGGAGACAGAGGGAGGGGAAGAGGCAAAAATACAGGGGGTGACAAATGGGGAGGGGGGTTTCTATAATTGGTGCAGGGTCACAGGGGGCACATCTTGGGGAAGGGGGCAGAAAATCAGAGGGGGGGTTACAAAATGGGGGCAACTGTGTTCCCCCACTCCCATTTTTTATCCTTAACCCCACTCCCCGTCCCCCAACTCTCAGAGCCCTGATCAGGAGGGGTAAGATTGTGCGTGTGTGGGGGTGGGGGTATGATTTGGGGAGTGGGGAAGGTGAAGGATTGGGAGATGCTAAATTGTGGCCACTTCAGGGTGGGGGTGGCAGAAAAACCAGGGAAAGGGGGAATTTTTTAGAGGGGGGCGTGAGGAGTGTTTGGGAGGGTGGGATGTGGAGGGGTATAAAGGTACATGGGTGGGGGGGGGAGGAGGGGGCAAGAAGCAACAGTGGGGGAGAGAGAGAGAGAGACTGTGGGGGGAGAGAGAGAGAGAGACAGCAAGAGAGAGAGAGAGAGAGAGACAACGAGGGAGAGAGGGAGGCACTAAGGGAGAGAGGGACACAGACAGACAGAGAGACAGACAGATTGAGACAGAGACAGAGAGTTTGGTTCTGGGAACTACACATACAGTCAGAAAATCCTGAGAGAATCTCAGCAAATACCCCCTCTCTTCCCAGCCCAGTGTGTGTCAGGGGGACTACAGTCAGGCTCTTAGACACTAGTGTGGGACCGATGTTGAATATTTTCAAACTGCACTGATACAACTAACAAGGCTTCAAACTAAAAGAGGTGAACAAACGAGGAATGGGAACCCTTTGCTGCCTGAGAATTAACATCTCAGTGGGCAACAAGATCCAACAAGGTTCCTGTGCTGGGAATTAACATCCCAATCACACAGAGCCCTCCCCAGGGAGCAGACTGACAGACGTTGCAATTTGACAGAGATTGCAGGGGTGGAGTCCACAAACCCCTCAGTGAGAATGGTTTGGAGATGTCAGTGTTGGACTGGGGTGGGACAAAGTTAAAACTCACACAACACCAGGTTGTAGTCCAACAGGTTTATTTGGAAGCGCTAGCTTTCAACGTGTCTGCGTGGGTTTCCTCCGGGTGCTCCGGTTTCCTCCCACAATCCAAAAATGTGCTGGTTCGGTGAATTGGCTGTGCTAAATTGCCCGTAGTGTCAGGTGAAGGGGTAAATGTAGGGGAATGGGTCTGGGTGGGTTGCGCTTCAGCGGGTCGGTGTGGACTTGTTGGGCCTAAGGGCCTGTTTCCACACTGTAAGTAATCTAATCTAATGTAAGAGCGCTGCTCTTTCATCAGGTGATTGTGGAGAATAAGATTGTAAGACACAGAATTTGTAGCAAAAGTTTATGGTGTGATGCAATTGGAATTATAAATTGAAAAAGACCTGGATTGTTTGTTAAGTCTCTCAGCTTTTAGAATGAACATGTTGGTTTCAGTTCTTTCATATATAAATCTCAGAACATTTTTAAAGTTAGATTGGTGTCATGTCGGCCCAGATAGTGTATTGAAGATGTGAGGTGTCCTGTGTGAGTCTGTCTGTGTCCCAACAGTCAAACTGATTCTAACCTAAAAAATGGATTTCCAGAATCTTCCATGGAGCAAACTAAAATGTAATTCTGCAAGCACAAATTGACCCCAAACATCTTTGGTCCAGCCCGTCCATGCCGACCAGATATCCCAACCCAATCTAGTCCCACCTGCCAGCACCCAGCCCATATCCCTCAAAACCCTGCCTATTCATATACCCATCCAAATGCCTCTCAAATTTGGGAGAAGATTTGTAGCTCGGGTGCTCGTTGTGGTTCTGTTCGAGAAGCTGGGAATTTGTGTTGCAGATGTTTCGTCCCCTGTCTAGGTGACATCCTCAGTGCTTGGGAGCCTCCTGTGAAGCGCTTCTGTGATGTTTCCTCCGGCATTTCTAGTGATTTGTATCTGCCCCTTCTGGTTGTCAGTTCCAGTGTGTTGGGGTGGTTGCTTTCGTAGTTTAGGACAGCAGACAAAGGCAGAATGGCGGTCATCCTGGACAAAGCAGAGTACATCCAAAAAGCGCAACAACTACTTGCAGATACCAACACCTACCAAAAGAGGGAGTTTGACCCCACTCCTCAGCTCACCAATAGGATAAACAACACACTGAGGAACCGACAAAAAAAACAGACAGATAACCAGGTATGACCTACAGAGAATGAAACCTGAAAGCAACAACACCCCCAGATTCTATGGACGACCTAAAGTGCACAAACCAGACATCCCACTCAGACCCATAGTATCACTACCAGGGACACCATCACACAAACTGGCTAAAGAACTACAGCAGAAACTGAAACACCTGATCAACGGATCCAGACCCTCTATACAGTCAACACAGAAATTCTTGGACATCATCAGAAATATACACATAGACAAGGAAGAAACTATGGTCTCATTCGATGTAATGGCACTGTTCACCTCTATCGACAAAACCCTAGCCAGAGAAACAATAGCCAACCTGCTGGACATACAGAACAGACAACAGGACATTGAACCTATCAACAAAGGCGACATACTCAAACTACTGGACCTGTGCCTCACAACACACTTCACATTCAACAACCAAATATAAGAACAAATCAACGGCACACCCATGGGCTCACCCATCTCTGGACTCATAGCAGAAGCTCTAATGCAAAGATTAGAACAAACAGTCTTACCGCAAATTCAACCCAAACTCTGGGTCAGATATGTGGATGACACCTTTGTAATCATTAAAAACACAGATATAGAGAACACACACCGGAATCCGATTCACTAGAGAGGAAGAAAAGGACAACCAACTCCCATTCCTAGACGTGCTGGTACAGAGAACACCGAATGGAGAATTCACCACAAAGGTATACAGGAAAGCCACACACACAGATCAAGTCTGAAACTACGAAAGTAACCACCCCAACACACACAAAAGAAGTTGCATCAAGACACTGTTCAAAAGGGCCACAACACACTGCAGTACACCAGGACTGCAAAAAGAGGAAGAAGAACACCTCTACAACGTATTCGCCAAAAACGGATACCCCTGCAATTTCATCAACAGATGCCTAAGGGAAAGACCACGGAAAGAGGACATGCCACAACTCAAAGGACTAGCCACACTACCATACATCAAAAACATTTCTGAACTGACAGCCAGACTACTGCAACCCCTAAGACTCATGACAGCACACAAACCATCAGCCACTCTCAGACAACAACTCACCAGGACGAAGGACCCAATACCCAACATGAGCAAAACCCCATGTAGTGTACAAAATCCCATGCAAGGACTGCACAAAACACTACATAGGACAAACAGGAAGACAGCTAACGATCCGCATCCATGAACAGCAAATAGCCACGAAACAACATGACCAACTATCCTTAGTAGCCACACACTCAGATGACAGGGAACATGAATTCGACTGGGACAACACTACTCTTATAGGACAAGCCAAACAGAGAACAGCCAGGGAATTCCTAGAGACATGGCACTCATCCACAGATTCAATCAATAAGCACATCGACCTGGACCCAATATACCGGCCACTGCAGCGGACAGCTGGAACTGACAACCAGAAGGGCAGATGCAAATCACTATAAATGCCGGAGGAAACATCACAGAAGCGCTTCATAGGAGGCTCCCAAGCACTGAGGATATCACCTAGACAGGGGACGAAACATTTGCAACACAAATTCTCAGCTCGGCGAACAGAACCACAACATGTCTCTTAAATGTTGCAATTGTACCAGCCTCCACCACATCCTCTGTAGGTCATTCCATACATGCACCACCCTCTACGTGAAAAAGTTGCCCTGTAGGTCTTTTATATTTTTCCCCTCTCACCCTAAACCTATGCCCTCTAGTTCTGGACTCCCCGATCCCAGGGAAAAGACTTTGTCTATTTACCCGATTCATGCCCGTCATAATTTTATAAACCTCTATAAGGTCACCCCTCAGCCTCCGATGCTCCAGGGAAAACAGCCCCAGCCTATTCAACCTTTCCCTGTAGCTCAAATCCTCCAACACTGATACCATCCTTGTAAATCTTTTCTGAACCCTTTCAAGTTTCACAACATCTTTCCGATAGGAAGGAGACCAGAATTGCACGCAATATTCCAACAGTGACCTAACCAATGTCCTGTACAGCCGCAACATAACCTCCCAACTCCTGTACTTAATACTCTGACCAATGAAGGAAAGCATACCAAACGCCTTCTTCACTATCCTATCTACCTGCGACTCCACTTTCAAGGAGCTATGAACCCTCACTCCAAGGTCTCTTTGTTCAGCAACACTCCCTAAGACCTGACCATTAAGTGTAAAAGTCCTGCTAAGATTTGGTTTCCCAAAATGCAGCACCTTGCATTTATCTGAATTAAACTCTTTCTGCCACTTCTCAGCCCATTAGCCCATCTGGTCCAGATCCTGTTGTAGTCTGAGGTAACCCTCTTCGCTGTCCACTACAACTCCAATTTTGGTGTCATCTGCAAACCTACTAACTGTAACTCTTCTGCTCACATCCAAATCATTTATGTAAATGACAAAAGGTAGAGGACCCAGCACTGATCCTTGTGGCACTCCAATGATCACCAGGTCTCCAATCTGAACAACAACCCTCCATTACCACCCTCTGTCTTGTACCTTTGAGCCAGTTCTGTATCCAAATGGCTAGTTCTCCCTGTATTCCATGAGATCTAATCTTGCTAATCAGTCTCCCATGGGGAATCTTACTGAAGTCCATATGGATCACATCTACTGCTCTGCCCTCATCAATTTTCTTTGTTACTTCTTCAAAGAACTCAATCAAGTTTGTGAGACATGATTTCCCACGCACAAAGCCATGTTGACTATCCCGAATCAGTCCTTGCCTTTCCAAATACATATACATCCTGTCCCTCAGGATTCCCTCCAACAACTTGCCCACCACTGAGTTCAGGCTCACCGGTCTATAGTTCCCTGGCTTGTCCTAACCACCCTTCTTAAACAGTGGCACCATGTTTGCCAACTCCAGTCTTCCGGCACCTCACCTGTGACTATCGATGATACAAATATCTCGGTAAGAGGTCCAGCAATCACTTCTCTAGCTTCCCACAGAGTTCTCGGGTACACCTGATCAGGTCCTGGGGATTTATCCAATTTAACCGTTTCAAGACATCCAGCACTTCCTCCTCTGTAATCTGGATATTTTGCAAGATGTCACCATCTATTTCCCTACAGTCTATATCTTCCATATCTTTTTCCAAGTAAATACTGATGCAAAATATTCATTTAGTATCTCCTCCATTTTCTGTAGCTCCACACAAAGGCCGCCTTCCTGATCTTTGAGGGGCCCTATTCTCTCCCTAGTTACCCTTTTGTCTTTAATATATTTGTAAAAACCCTTTGGATTCTCCTTGATTCTATTTGCCAAAGCTATCTCATGTCCCCTTTTTGCCCTCCTGATTTCCCTCTTAGGTATACTCCTACTTCCTTTATACTCTTCTAAGGATTCACTCGATCTATCCTGTCTGTACCTGACATATACTTTCTTCTTTTTCTTCACCAAACCCTCAATTTCTTTAGTCATCCAGCATTCCCTATAGTTACCAGCCTTCCCTTTCACCCTGACAGGAATGTACTTTCTCTGGATTCTTGTTATCTCATTTCTGAAGGCTTCCCATTTTCCAGCCGGCCCTTTTCCTGTGAAAATCTGCCCCCAGTCAGCTTTTGAGAGTTCTCGCCTAATATCATCAAAATTGGCCTTTCTCCAATTTAGAACTTCAACTTTTAGATCTGGTCTATCCTTTTCCATCACGATTTTAAAACGAATAGAATTATGGTCGCTGTCCCCAAAGTGCTCCCCCACCGACACTCAGTCACCTGCCCTGCCTTATTTCCCAAGAGTAGGTCACGTTTTGCACCTTCCCTAGTAGGTATATCCACATACTGAATCAGAAAATTGTCTTGTACGCAATTAAGAAATTCCTCTCCATATAAACCTTTTAACACTATGGCAGCCCCAGTCGATGTTTGGAAAGTTAAAATCCCCTACCATAACTACCCTATTATTCTTACAGATAGCTGAGATCTCCTTACAAGTTAGTTTCTAAATTTCCCTCTGACTATTATGGGGTCTATAATACAATCCCAATAAGGTGGTCATCCCTTTCTTATTTCTCAGTTCCACCCAATGTGTAGTGCAGAGGGGTCACCTGTCGTGTGACATGAACCCCAGGTCCCAGTTGAGGACATCCCTGTGGAAACAGATCTTTTGGTCCAACCCGTCCATCCCGACCAGATATCCCAACCCAATCTAGTCCCACCTGCCAGCACCCGGCCCATATCCCTCCAAATCCTTCCTATTTATAAATCCATCCAGATGCCTTTTAAATGTTGCAATTGTACCAGCCTGCACCACTTCCTCTGGCAGCTCATTCCACACACGGACCACCCTCTGTGGGAAAAAGGTTGCCCCTTAGGTCTCTTTTATACCTTTCCCGTCTCACCTAAACCTATGCCCTCTAGTTCTGGAGACCCCCACCCCAGGGAAAAGACTTTGTCTATTTATCCTATCCATGCCCATCATGATTTTATAAACCTCTATAAGGTCACCCCTCAGCCTCCGATGCTCCAGGGAAAACAGCCCCAGCCTATTCAACCTTTCCCTATAGCTCAAATCCTTCGACACTGGCACCATCCTTGTAAATCTTTTCTGAACCCTTTCAAGTTTCACAACATCTTTCCGATAGGAAGGAAACCAGAATTGCATGCAATATTCCAACAGTGGCCTAACGAATGTCTTGTACAGCCGTAACATGACCTCCCAACTCCTGTGCTCAATATTCTGACCAAGAAAGGAAAGCATAACAAACGCCTTCTTCACTATCCTATCTACCTGCGAGTCCACTTTTAAGGAGCTATAAACCTGCACTCCAAGGTCTCTTTGTTCAGCACCACTCCCTAAGACCTTACCATTAAGCGTATAAGTCCTGCTCAAATTTGCTTTCCCAAAATGCAGCACCTTACATTTATCTAAATTAAACTCCATCTGCCACTCCTCAGCCCATTGGCTCATCTGGTCCAGATCCCGTTGTAATCTGAGGTAACCTTCTTCGCTGTCCAATTTTTGTAAGATCTGCAAACTTACTAACTATACCTCTGCAGCTTTCATCCAAATCATTTACATAAATGATGAAAAGTAGTGGACCCAGCACTGATCCTTGTAGCACTCCAATGATCACCAGGTCTTCAATCTGAAAACCAACCCTCCATTACCACCTTCTGTCTTCTACCTTTGAGCCAGTTCTGTATCCAAATGGCTCGTTCTCTCTGTATTCCATGAGATCTAACCTTGCTAACCAGCCTCCCATGGGGAACCTTGTTCGAATGCCTTACTGAAGTCTATATAGATCACATCTACTGCTCTGCCCTCATCAATTTTCTTTGTTACTTCTTCAAAAACCTCAGTCAAGTTTGTGAGACATGATTTCCCACACACAAAGCCCTGTTGACTGTCCCTAATCAGTCCTTGCCTTTCCAAATACATGTACATCCTGTCCCTCACGATTCCCTGCAACAACTTGCCCACCACCGAAGTCAGGCTCACTGGTCTGTAGCTCCCTGGGCTTGACCTTACCATTCTTCTCAAAGAACGGCACCATGTTAGCCAAGCTCCAGTTTTTCGACACCTCACCTGTGACTATCGATGATACAGATATCTCAGCAAGAGGCCCAGCAATCACTTCTCTAACTTCCCACAGAATTCGAGGGTACACCTGATCAGGTCCTGGGAACGTATCCACTTTTATGCATTTCACGACAGCCAGCATTTCCTATTCTTTAATATGGACATTTTTCAAGATGTCACCATCTATTTCCCTGCATTCTATGTCTTCCATGTCCTTTTCCACAGTAAACACTGATGCAAAATGCTTATTTTGTATCTCCACCATCTCCTTCAGCTCCATACAAATGTTGCCTTGCTGATCTTTGAGGGGCCCTATTGTCTCCTTGGTTACCCTTTTGTCCTTAATGTATTTGTAAAAGCCCTTTGGATTCTCCTTAACTCTATCTTGTCCCGTTTTTGCCCTCCTGATTTCCCTCTTAAGTATACTCCGACTGCCTTTATACTCTTCTAAGGATTCACTCGATCTTCCTGTCCAAGCCTGACATCTGGTTCCTTCTTTTTCTTTACCAACCCCACAATCTCTTTCATCATTCAGCATTAGTCATCCAGTCATTCAGTTATTCAACTCCAACTTCAAACACCAGGAGGCGCAGGGTTAAGGTGAGGGGGAAAGTTTAAAGCAGATGTGCGAGGAAAGTTTTATTCCACAGAGGGTGGGAGGTGCCTGGAACACATTGCCAGGGGAGATGGGAGGAGATACTGTCACAGAGTTTAAGGGACATTTGGACAGACATGTAAACAGGCAGGGAATAGAGGGATACGGACCATGTGCAGGCAGAGGGGGTTAGTTTAGAATGGCATCACAGTCAGCACAGACATGGTGGGCCGAAGGGCCTGTTCTTGTGCTACACTGCCCTACATCCTCTATGTTCCCCACTATTATTTCCCCAGCCTCATTCTCGAGGGCTTTGTAACTGTTTCAATGGCCATGAATGTGCAGAGAGAGGGAGCAGGATCAAAGGGTTAAATGGCCCGTTCCTGTTCCTGCAGTTACACAGAAACAGTGACTCGCATTCAAATACCAAAATATCGAAGTTGTTTCGAAGTAGATTATTCAGTAATGAGAGAGCTCCGTCTGTGTTTGCGTTCACCTCCTGCTCACATTTCAGGCATTCTTTCTCCCATTGGGAGCTCTGAAGTGCTGTAAATTATATCAAATGTTACACAACTGCAATTAGTTTCATTGCTACCGCCTGGAGGTATTAGCTGCCCAAATTGGAGGTAAAATTACAGGTTGCAATAATAAGTGTGAGGCTCAGAGAAACAGCAATTCCTGCAAATGCCTGACATTTGTAGACGGAGCAGCTTTTCAAGAGTCAGAGTCACAGACGTGCAGCACGGAAACAGACCCTTCGCTCCAACACGTCCATGCTGACCAGATATCCCAACCTAATCTAGTCCCATTTGCCACCACTTGGTCCCTATCCCTCCAAACCCTTCCTATTCATAGACCCTTCCAGATGCCTTTTAAATGTTGTCATTGTGCCAGCCTCCACCATTTCCTCTGGCAGCTCATTCCATGTACGCACCACTGTGTGTGGAAAAGTTGCCCCTTAGGTTCCTTATATAACTTACCCCTCTCACCCTAAATCTATGCCCTCTAGGTCTGGACTCCCCCAACCCTATGAAAAAGACTTTGTCTATTTATCCTGTCCATGCCACTCATGATTTTATAAACCTCTAGGAGGTCACCCCTCAGCCTCTCCCTATAGCTCAGATCCTCCAACCCTGGCAACATCCTTGTCAGTCTTTTCTGAACCCTTTCAAGTTTCACAACATCCTTCAGACAAGAAGGTGACCAGAAGTGCCCGCAATATTCCAAAAGTGGCCGAACCAATGTCCTGTACAGCTGCAACATGACATCCCAAATCGTGTACTCAGTGTACTGACCAATAAAGGAAAGCGTACCAAACACTTTCTTCACTATGTAATGACCTGTGATTTTACTTTGAAGGAACTATGACCCTACAGTCCAAGGTCACTTTGTTCAGCAACATTCCCCAGGACCTTACCATTAAGTCTATTAAGTCCTGCTCGGATTTGTTTCTCCAAAATGCAGCACCAAACATTTACCTAAATTAAACTGCATTTGCCACTCCTCAGCCCATTGGCCCACTGATCAAGATCCCATTGTATTCTCAGGTTGAAGATCTACGACCCCTCTTGGTTCGAGATCGGCCAAAAGAATCAACCAATGTGGTCTGTTCAAAAAGCAAGGGTCATTAGTTGATTGAATTAAGGCCCCTTGACACAATTCTATCCAGCAACACAGAGGTTAAAGCTTCTGTGTTCTGTGGTGAAGTTGTGCAATTCCATTTGAAAATTACCATTATCTATATGTTTCTAAAGAGGTTGTACAGCCTCATGACAAGAAAGACCAATACAATAAGGTGACATGATTTACAACAAGTTAATCCATTGATATTTCCTGGCAAAGGGTTCTTAATTAGATGAAAAGTCAACCAACTGTAACACTGTGACATGATTGACAACATGCTCATCCAATGGTATTCCTTGGAAAAGAAATCTTATTCACGTAAGACCCTCCTAATGAAAGAACGCTCAGAGCTGCATATGCCAATGAGTGAGTTTTGTTTCTTGATATAGCCTTTGGATTCTTCCATCTGCACAGAAGGCAGGAGAAACTGAACATTTAAAAGGGGAATTATGATTTCGTTGCCAGGTAATTGGACAGGGAACAGGAGTTGGAATGAGTGTTCCGACAGCTACGGCACGAGGAGTACTTGCTTCATTTAGGACAAGGTAGTTAGATACTTTATTATAATTGAAAAAGACATCCTGATTTAGTGCAGAGACTAGAGGGCCCTTCCCAGTAAGAAGCGGGTCTATCTTTGTAAATTCCTGGGGTATGGGGATAATCCATGATTATATAATTTGAACCTGGGTGCTGAGGGTGAAAATCATCTCATCGAATAAGGTGAGTTTCCTGATAAGAAACATGGTCGACATCCCAAAACGGTTCTACCCATCCAACAATTGGGAAAATATTCGTGTCGCTAGGGGTATCGTAATAAAGGTGGGCGTTATTACCCTCTCCACATAGAGTTTGAATTCCACTCGTAATAGGGATACATTTTTCGTTCAGGCATACATGTGAGATGCAAGGTCCTTCAGAAAAGCAGTGGCGACTAATACAGTTAATCATAGCACAGGGAAAAAAAATAGGCACTCTTACATAAGTGCACCCCCATTCCTTCCCCTTGCAGCAATTTGGACAGGATATTGCAGATTTATTGCAGGAAGTCCTTAAACAAGTAGCAGGTGGGGATAGGTAATAACTAAAAAGATATTACGTGCTGGAAATACTTTAGCACTATTCCATACCCCCATGTTAGGATTTGGAAGAATAAAAGGGGTCAGGGAGTCTCTTGCTGAAATAAGAGTCTCTTACTTCATCCACTCCAAAACTTTTATTATGGGTTTCAAGAAATGTCCCCCCTTTGTCTCTATTACGACGTGATCTATCTGAAAGGGGACAAGGCTTACCAGGAATGCCCATAGTACAAATGTAATCAAACTGGCACACAACACCTTTACAGGGTAAAGACCATTTAGACCTGTTCTGTAAATGAACTGTTCATCTTTTTGATGCAGTTGACCACCGCAAAAGTCATTCTTGGCAACATTCAGTCTTTCGGCACACAAGGACATCTTCCTGGCATAGTTGGTACACAGTCTCTGTTTGTGCAGGGAATCTGTCCCTTCTTGTGCACAATGCTGGCAATGACGAGGCCACACAGCAGGTCAAGTCGATCTTTATCATCTCCCCCCTTGCAAGCTTGGAGATTGCGAAGTGTCCATTGTAAGAAAGGATAAACCATTTCTTCCTTGTATATAAGTATATACAATATGCATATAATCGATTAAAATAGGCAGCAGCGAAAAAAACCCACCAACTAAACCACCATCTTCTGGCTTGAGAATCACGGGAGTACCTAATTTGAGGCCATAATTTGTGCTCTTCAGCCCTAAGGGCAATTTTGAAACAAATAATTCTCAAATTAATCAAACTCAAATAGCCACTGGAGTAAATATATTGCCCATACTGGCAAAATGCTCGTTCATTTTAAACTATGCACGAGAGATTCCCTTCTTATTTTATATGGAAAAGCCCAGGCATGGGTGAATTAAGCAAACCTATCTTTATAAATCCAGCTTTGCTGGGATGTATTACTCTTTGAAATTTTCCTATTAAAAACATCAATATTGTCTAAAATTTAGATTAATTCTGCAATATATTGCATTCTCTCTTTTTAAAAAAATCAATCATTAACCTTGTGCCCAATTAAATGGCCTGATCTACAGCTTTAGTTCACAGTAATTCGAATTAATTGTAGAAATCTGATGATGAGGTTGAGCAGAAAAGTTGGTCGGAGGACAATGCTGTCCCCAAATTATGGTCACATGACACAAAGCTTTCAAACCACACTGAATTTGTTTGAATATTGAGCTCACTGTAGAAGATAGATATTGGTACAGTCTTAAACTTATAAATCATCACTGTTCAGTATTAAATACCTAAGTGAAGATAATAGCTCAGCCAGACACTCCTTCTTAGATCTAACAGCCCAATCCAAAAATAAATCAAATCAACCACCTGGTATTCTTATAACGTCCATATACAAAGCAAAGATATTTGGGCTGAGGTCGATGTATGAAATCAACAACTTGATAATTCAGTCAGTAGTAGATTGTAGTATAAAGTACCTGTAGTTATTTCAGAAATGGAAATTTACAAATTACTTCCAAATTTCAAAACAATATTGAAAACAATCCAAACACTAAACCCATATGATTACAACCAGTATGCAATAGAGAAACCAACCTCGACATTGTGAATTGGCACTGAACAGACAGTATCATTCCCCCGTGATGTTTGAACCTTACCCAAGTCTGGCATACGCATCCTTATACTGTGTCTAATTGGGTTTTGCTGGGGACCCAATGGGATCAGAAGTTTGGGGTGTAAGGCTGCCTGCTTGGCAGCTGCATATATTTGCCTATTACATTAGAAACAGTATCAGTTTCATCCACATGAGCCAAACATCTAGATAATCTTCAAATTGATTGAACAAAATAGCATTACTATAACACTGTCCCCTTGGGGGTTAAAAATCTCCAGTGTTCCCACATGGCTGCAAAATCGTGGATCATATTAAAAGCACAATGAAGAGTCAGTGTGTATTAGTAGATTTTCCTTTTGATAGGATGAAAGCATGTTGATTTCCAACGTCAGCTCCGAGGTATTATGAAAGACACATTACTCCCCATTGGCCACACTTCAACAGTTAAAGCAAGGATCAGGCATTTCCTGTGAAAAACTGGTGATTTGTCCTCTGCCTCTTGCTTGCGGTAGAGGATGACTGGAATTAGGAGGTTTACCCCAAATGTCATCGGAACTTTGAGGGTTAATTCTCATGAAAACTTCCTTGGTTCCCCCATGGGGCCTTTCTAGGGCAATGAAAGGTCCAAAGGAGGGGACTGCCTCAAGTTCGGCAGGTTGGAGTCCGGCAGTCACGAGCCCAGTGATAGAGGCTGTTACAATTAAACTAGGCCGGGGACTGACACCTGGTGGTGGGAGGGAGTCCCTCTGCCATACCTACAATTGCAGCCTTGAATGGGTGCAGATCCACTATGACGCCTGGGTAGTTGTTGAGGTGCCTCCTCTTGAACTACAAATTCTGATTTTACACAGGTTGGAGGTCTGTCTTCACTCTGCTGATTCCACAAGGCCATAATATAATGATGGAGTTGATTAGGGGTGGCTTCAACCCAGTCTAGATTGTTTGTTTTGACTGCTGTGACTACAGAAAGTTGCAGGCAGTTTCATAGCATAGATGGGCGGCGCGGTGGCATAGTGGTTAGCACAGTGCCAGAGATCTGGGTTCAATTCCCACCTCAGGCAACTGTCTGTGTGGAGTTTGCACATTTGCTCCGGTTTCCTCCCACAGTCCAAGAATGTGCAGATTAGGTGAATTGACCATGCTAAATTGCCCGTAGAGTCAGGTGAAGGGGTAAATGTAGGGGAATGGGTCTGGGTGGGTTGCTCTTTGGGGGGTCGGTGTGGACTTGTTGGGCCGAAGGGACTGTTTCCACACTGTTCGTAATCTAATCTAATCAAATCTGAGCATTAATAGCATTTAAATTCCAAGTCCAATCGCCAAATAGGACTCATAACATTCTCTAAAACGTTCCAAAAAATCCTCAGCAGACTCCTTATTTTTGGGGCAAAGTTCAAGGATACAAGTAAAGTCAATAGGCTTTGCCAGTATAACAGATGCAGCAGTGAGAATATTATCTTGTCGCTGTTGTTCCTGGACTACAGCATTAGCGAAAGCAGTAAAGTTATTGAGAATTAAGAGAAACAGCTGTACATTCCAAAGACTGGTCAACCTGTGAGGAAGAGTTTGAAATGGGAGTTGCAAAAAAAGAACACCACTCATCTAAATCCGAATTATCATTGTCTTCCTCATTAAAACTAAAGCCAACCATCGAACTGTGCAGTTCTGTTTGTTTACCAGTCACTTGTGACTTTTCCTTTTCCTTCTGTTGTTGTTTTGTTCCAGCACATTCACTTTTCAGAACTTCAACAGGTTTCATAGCACCATTTGCAGTTAATTCAATCCCCAATTAGGTGGCAGTATCCTACCACAAATGCAAAACTGATTCTTTGTGCCTCTCATCACAAAACTATTGCCATCATCCAATTAACCCTTTCGTTCCCGCTCCCATGTTACATTGCCAAATCAATTGCTGAGCGGTTTAACCAATTGAACAGCATTAGGGCCACCTCAGGGCCATTCTTCATCACCCAATGTTTTGTTGAGACCTCCAGACAGTTTTCTAAAGGCCTCAGACTTTTCGGGGAATTTTTCACATAATTTCACCAACGTTGATGATGGACCATCTGTTCTGTCTGTGTAATTACCCATTTTAAAATTACTTCAGTTTTATAGCAACTCATTTTTTAAAAAAAATTACTCACTGATCAGACTTCCACAAACCCTCATCAATTTCACAAACCTCTTTTTAAAAAAACTTTTAATATAAAATAATGTGATATTTTTTCTTTAAAAAGATCAACTTAAGTATTGTTTTTTAATTATTAATTTATTATTGTTATTATTCATTAACTTATGAGTATGTATTATATTTTATGATATAAATAATAACCTATTATTAAAAACTGGGGGCCTCTTGCCTCCCAAGAAACTTCAAAGATCAGGGACCACCTGCCACCCTGAGAGCTTCAAATATCCACGTTTTTTTTAAACCCGAAGATTAACGAAGTTCGAGCGATCGGAGTTTTTTTTAAACCCAAACATTAACAAATCTCGGGAGATCAATTTTGTTTTACTTCAGAAATCAAAGCTCGGGAGATGGAAGATTTATTTAAAAACCCAGACATTAACAAAGCTCGGGAATTCAGATTTGAACCCTCCCCTCAGAGTTCAGCAATTTTTCGAAGACCACTGTCTGTAAGTACCACCCTCAACTTCAATTAATCTCACCCCACTGTTTTTGTAAACATTTGAAAAGTCCCCCCACCCCAGACCCAACCCTTGCTGAGAGCGATCCTTTCGGGGTGAGGGGTCACGCCAGACATCACTTGGCTTCACTTGGAGGTCACCACTGATGATGTTACCTTGTCAGGTAATGAAACGTCTGGATATCAAAGCTACAGCTCAGCGAGCAAACCTACACCCTCAACCTCAACCTGAGCTACAAACCTTCACAAACCTTGAGAGACACCACTTGAACCAGAGGAAAACCAAACGCTCTTAAAATACTCAGGTCTGGCCGGCGGAATTCCTCAACACTCAACAGTGAAGGACATTTAACTCTTTCACCGCTGTTCACAATCTGTCCCGAGCCGAAACGTGTCACGGCACCAAAATGAAGACCCGCGGCCCCTCAAGAGGGGCCACTTGGTTCGAGGTTGGTCAAAAGAGTCGACAAATGCGGTCCGTTCAAAAAGCAAGAGTCGTTAGATACTTGAATTAAGGTACCTTGACACAATTCTATCCAGCAACATGGAGATTGAAGCTTCTGTGTTCCGTAATGAAGTTGCGCAATTGTTTTGAAAATTGCACATTATTTAATGTTTTTTTAAAGAAATAATACAGCCTTAATTACAAGAAAGACCAATCACATTTGCACATTCTCCCCGTGTCTGCGTGGGTTTCCTCCGGTTTCCTCCCACAGTCTAAAGATGTGCAGGTTAGTTGAATTGGCCAGGCTAAATTGCCCATAGTGTGAGGTGCAGGAGTAAGTGTAGACCATAAGACATAGGAGTGGAAGTAAGGCCATTCGGCCCATCGAGTCCACTCTGCCATTCAATCATAGCTGATGGGCATTTCAACTCCACTTATCCGCATTCTCCCTGTACCCCTTAATTCCTTGTGACATCCAGAATTTATCAATCTCTGCCTTGAAGACATTTAGTGTCCCGGCCTCCACTGCACTCTGCGGCAATGAATTCCACAGGCCCACACTCTCTGGCTGAAGAAATGTCTCCGCATTTCTGTTCTGAATTTACCCCCTCTAAGTGTAAGGCTGTGTCCACGGGTCCTAGCCTCCCTGCTTAACGGAAACCCTTTCCAAGCCATGTATTATCTTCAAAGTTTGGGAGAAGATTTGTAGCTCGGGTGCTCGTTGTTGTGGTTCTGTTCGCTGAGCTGGGAGTATGTATCAGTTCAAGGTTAGTTCAAATGGTAAATTACTGTGACAGGATTCATTTCATGAAAACTCTATTATCCTCTTATCTGTGAATCCCCCATGAGATTCCTAGCATCATGAACATCAGCCATTAGCCAATTCGATTCAGTCCATGTGACATCAAGGAATGACTGAAGGCACAGGATGTTGCAATGGTCATGAACCCATCTAAAATGCCTGTAACAGCACTGGGACAAGATGCAACGCAGTGCCAAAGCAAGAGTGGTGCAGAAAACTCTCCCCAACCCATGACGTGGACGCTCAGGGGAAGCAAAAGAATCGGCACATAAGAAGCTCCCAGCCCAACTCCAACACACTGACTGGGAACCATATCACCATTCACACAGTCAGAGAGTTGGACAGCACGGAAACTGATCCTTTGGTGCAACTCTTCCATACCGACCAGATATCATCATTTAATCGAATCCCATTTGCCAGCATTTGGCCCATATCCCACATTTACGGCTGTAATCATGTTTTGAAGGAGACAGGGTGAGGTGTGTCACAAAGGTGGTCTGTAAAAATGGTAATATGGAACACTGCTGCCTCACAGCGCCACGGACTCGGGTTCGATTTCATCCTCAGGTGACTGTCTGCATGGAATTTATTCATTCTCCCCATGTCTGCTTGGGTTTCCTCTGGGTGCTCCAGTTTCCTCCCACAATCCAAAGATATGCAGATTAGGGTGAATTGGCCATGCTAAATTGTCTGAGCTGAAAATGTGTTGCTGGAAAGGCGCAGCAGGTCAGGCAGCATCCAAGGAGCAGGAGAATCGACGTTTCAGGCATGAGCCTTTCTCTCACAGACAAGACCTCCCTCCGGATCCTCCACTTCACACTTGCAGCCATGCACCCCTACCGATATTCCCTGCCATTAGCCCAACCCCAGCTCAGGACAACACTGTCACAGACACTCCAGCATCTGCAGTCCTCACTTTCTCCATGCTAAATTGTCCCATAGTGACCAGGGATGTGCAGGTTAGGGTGGATTGGCAACTCTAAACTGTCCCATAATGCCCAGGCATGTACAGGTTAGGATGGATTGGCCATGGTAAGTTGTCCCATAGTGTCCAGGGATATGCAGATTAGTTGTTCAGGGTGAGGACCAGTTCAGTCAAACAAATGAGAGTGTCGTTGGAAGGGTACTATTGGGGAGAGGTAGAAGCGGAGGGCTTGGAGGCCCTGGTCATGGCAGATGGAAGTGTAGAGGGATTGGATATCCATGGTGAAGATATAACTGTTAAGGGTGAGGACCATTCCTGATGAAGCGCTTTTGCCAGAAACGTCAATTTTCCTGCTCCTCGGATGCTACCTGACTTGCTGTGCTTTTCCAGCACCACTCTAATCTAGACTCATGTGCAGATCAGTGTAGAGTAGTAAGGGAATGGGTCTGGGTGGCTTCCTCTTCGGTGGGCTGGTGTGGACTTGATGGGCCAAAGGGCCAGTTTCCACACTGTAGGGATTCTGTAGATTCTATGGGAACAGATTGGGGGTGAGAAGTATGTTATATCACCTTTCACACTTATTTTTATTAGATTACGAGACGATCTTTTCTGGGTGTTTCAGTTTTATTATCAGAGGGGTGTCAGCCTCTGCTCTGTAACAGATAGACCAAACCATGAGTCAACATTTCATGATGTAGATCACCTCTGAGACAACACACCAGACAGCAGCAGCTGACATTACAAATAGGCTGCAATCAAAGCTGCAACTGCTCGAGCAGTGATGACAGATCCAGACACAATCACTGGGCGAGTTACAGAAGCTGACAGCTCCATGATGTTTGATGTGTCCTTCTTTATGATTCGGTGAAATTCATCCTAAAAACATTCAACTGCATTTATATTTGCTGTTAATATCTCCATCATGTCTTTTGATGTCACAGATTCATGATTGAGATTGGAGTTGTTCACACTGTCATGTTGGACCATCAGATACAGGAGCAGAATTGGCCCATCGAGTCTGCTTCCCATTGGATCATGTCAGTCATGGTTCTCAACTCCATTCTCCTGTCTTCCCCCCCTAACCCATGGTCCCCCTCACTAATCGAAAACTAATCCGTCACTATATTGAATACACTCAGTGACATGGCCTCCATAGCCTTCTGCAGCAGTGAGTTGTACAGAGGCACCACTCTCTGGCTGAAGAAACTCTTCCTCATCTCAGTTCAAAAGGGTCGCTCCTTCACTCTCAGGCTGTGCCCTCGGGTCCTAGTCTCTCCTCCTTGTGGAAATATCTCCACCACGTCCATTTTATCCAGGCCTGTCAGAATTCTTTAAGTTTCAATGAGATCATCACCATCCTTCTGAACTCCATCGAGAACCGATCCAGAGTCCCCAGGTGCTCTGAGAATAATGATCGATTTTTGTACGTTAAAACCTCCAAAGGGATTTCATAAATACATTAGTACATTGAAAAGGGTAACTTAGGAGAAACTAGGGCCCATCAAAGATCAGCAAGGCACCACCCGTGTGGAGCCACAGGAGGTGGGGGAAGGTACTGAAGGAGTATTTTGCATCAGTGTTTACTGTGGAGAAGGACATGGAAGTCATAGAATGTGGTGTCTTGTTGAAAAATGTGCGTATTCCAGAGGGGAATGTGCTGGACAGTCTTAAAATGCATAAAAGTGGATAAATGTCCAGCACCCGTTGAGGTGTACCCTCGAACTCTGGAGGAATGTCAAGAAGTGATTGCAGGACCCCTTGCTGCAATATTTGCACCATCAATAGTCACAGGTGTAGTGCCAGATGCCTGGAGTTTGGCTTTTTCAGAAAGATGGTAAGGAAGTGTAGCCCATGGAAGTGTAGACCAGTGAGCCTGTCATCGGTGGTGGGCAAGTTGTTGGAGGGAACCTGAGGGATAGTATTTAAATGCATTTAGAAAGGCAGGGAGTGATTAGGGATAGTCAGCATGGCTTTGTGCATGGGAAATCATCTCACAAGCTCAACTGAGTTTTTGTGAAGAAGTAACAAAGTGGATTGATGAGGGTAGAGTGGTATATGTGATATCTATGGACTTCAGTAAGGTGTTCAATAACGTTCACCTTGGGAGGCTGGTTAGCCAGGTTCGATCTCATGGAGTACAGGGAAGACCAACCATTAGCATACAGAACTGGCTTGAAGGTAGAAGACATGGGGTGGTTGTGGACAGAGGTTTTTCAGACTGGAGACCTGTGAACATTTGTATGCATCAAGGATCGGTGCTGGGTCCACTGCTTTTCATCATTTATACAAATGATTTGGATGTGAACACTGGGGCCACAATTAGTAAGTTTGCAGATGACACCAAAATTGGAAGTGTAATAGACAGCAGCAAATAAAGTCACCTCAGAGTACAATGGGACCTTGATTCGATGGGCCAGTTGACTGAGGAGTGGCAGATGCAGTTTAATTTAGATAAATGTGAGATGTTGCATTTTGGAAAAGCAAATCAGAGCAGGACTATACATTTAATGGTAAGATGCTGGGGAATATTGCTGAACAAAGAGACCTTGGAGTGCAGGTTCATAGTTCCTTGAAAGCGAAAACACAGAAGATAAGCGAGTGAGGAAAGTGTTTGGTATGCTTTCCTTTATTGGACAGCCCATAGTGTATAGGATTTGGGATGTCATGTTGCAGCTGTACAGGACATTGGTTCGGCCACTTCTGGAATACTGTGTGCAATTCTGGTCGCCTTCCTGTTCGAAGGATGTGGTGAAACTTGAAAGGGTTCAGAAAAGATTTATAAGGATGCTGCCAGGGTTGGAGGATTTAAGCTATAGGGAGAGGCTGATTTGGCTGGGGCTGTGTTCCCTGGAGCATTGGAGGCTGAGGGGTGACCTTGTAGAGGTTTATAAAATTATGAGGGGCATGGGTAGGATAAATAGACAAAGTCTTTTCCCTGGGGTTGGGGAGTCCAGAACTAGAGGGCATAGGTTTAGGGTGAGAGGGGAAGACATAAAAGAGACGTCGGGGCAACGTTTTCACCCAGAGGGTGGTACTTATTTGGAATCCGCTGCCAGAGGAAGTGATGGAGGCTGGTACAATTGCAACATTTAGATTACTTACAGTGTGGAAACAGGCCCTTCGGCCCAACAAGTCCACACCGACCCGCCGAGGCGTAATCCACCCATACCCCTACATTTACCCCCTACCTAACACTACGGACAATTTAGCATGGCCAATTCACCTGACCCGCACATCTTTGGACTGTGGGAGGAAACCGGAGCACCCGGAGGAATACCACGCAGACACGGGGAGAACGTGCAAACTCCACACAGTCAGTCGCCTGAGGCGGGAACTGAACCCAGGTCTCAGACGCTGTGAGGCAGCAGTGCTAACCACTGTGCCACCGTGCCGCCCACCACGGCTCACCAAGGGATTTGGATTTGGATGGGTATATGAATAGGAATGGTTTGGAGGGATATGGGCCGGGTGCTGGCAGGTGGGACTAGATTGGGTTGGGATATCTGGTCAGCATGGACGGGTTGGACCGAAGTATCTGTATCTGTGCTGTACATCTCTGTGACTCTATGACTGACAGTCAGGAAGGGACTGAAGGGTATTTTGATTTCCAAATGGCACCAGATCAGGACAGGCTTAGATTGTGAAACAGATTTGACTCAGATTGATTGGAAAGTAAATTGTGAAGAGGAGGTACGGGGTTTTTCAACTTCAGAGACAAAGCCCAGCAATGAAGCTGAAGTACAAAGGGATCTGGGAGTGCTCGCCCAGGATTCTCTAACGGTCAACTGGAAGGTGGAGTCCGTGATTAAGGAAGTGAATGTAATGTTGTCATTTATCTCAGGAGGGTTGGAATATAAAAGCAGCTTCTGAGACTTCCTAAAGTTCTAGTTAGGCCCCATTTAGAATACTGTGTCCAATTTTGGGCCCCACACCTCAGGAAGGACACACTGGCACTGGAACGTGTCCGGCAGAGATTCACACGGATGATCCCTGGAATGCTAATCCGAGGATACGATGAATGGCTGAGGATCATGGGATTGTATTCATTAGAGTTTAGAAGTTTGAGGAGAAATCTAATAGAAACTTATAAGATAATGCATGGCTTAGAAAGGGTGGATGCTGGGAAGGTGTTTCCATTGGGAGGGGAGAGTAGGATCCATGGGAGAGTGCGGGGAAGTGGAGTTGAAATGCCCATCAGCCATGATTAAATGGCGGAGTGCCCTCGCTGGGCCGAATGGCCTTACTTCCACCCCTATGTCTTCTGGTCTTAATTGAACATGCTGGTGCAGTTAGGAGGACAAATAATGCAGGAGCAGATCTTACCAGGGATTGGAGGAAGAGAGTGAGGAAAAGGCATCAGGTTATTACAGCCTGCAGTGAAACTTGACCAGGGACCAATTCTGTTTTGCTGCAAACAGTTCCAAACGTGTCTGAGCCTGGAGCTCCCTCCAATCTGAAAGCCGCATTAACCTCTGCCCTGTATTCTGTCTCTGAGCCGATGGTGTATCCGTTCTGTCACTGACCCTTTAGTCCCACGGGCATCAATGTTTCTCTCGGTCCCAATTGGAGACCTTCTCTCATCCACGTGAAGGAATTAGACCCTGAGCATTCCACTGACACTGTCTCCCATCAATCTTCATGGGATCCCCATGGCAGAGGGTAAAGAGCAAGGAAGGCCTTGCTGTGAGGGTTTTACTGAGACACCATCAGGAATCCTGGGGACCATGTCCCTCCCCAGACCGAGTGTAAACAGCCTCTGCAAACACACATCCCATTCTCAAGATGGAGCAATGTCTGACTGAAAACAGAGACTGTGGTGCTTCCCTGATACAGTCCCAGAGAGTTCTCAGGGTGTGATGTTCTGGAGGACATTGAACTGAAACAGAGAAACCAGGAGCAGGAGGAGGCCATTCAGCCCCTCTGACCCTGCTCTCCCATTCAGTACGATGACGGCTGATCCTCTATCTTGACGCCACTTTCTCTCCATACTCCGTGATGTCTTTAATCTGGAAAAGGATCATCAGGCTCTTTCCTGAATATATCCAGGGAGTTATCCTCCACACTTTCACACATTCAGACCCAGGGAGGTTTTGTCCCTGAGGGAGGGCAGGTTCAGATCTGCAGGAAGAATAGAAAAAGCAGAACGCTTCTGTTTAAAGTGGTGAGAAAACCTGAAATTAATATCTAGGGGGTTCAGCTGATCTTGTGCACATATGTCAGAGAGTTAACCCAATGATAGTGTCAGGAAATAGGAGGTCAAACATTATTTCAATGTAAGGGGACTAACAGGGAAGGTGGATGAACTCAGGGCACGGTTAGAAACATGGGGCTGGAATATCATAGTGATGTAGTTCAGGGATGGACAGGACTGGCAGCTGAATGTTCCCTGATACCAATCCAATAGGGCAGGATAGGAAGGTGGGGCAAGACAGGGGAGGGAATGGCATTTTTGATCAGGGATAATATCACGGCTGTACTTGGGGAGGATATTCCTGAGAATACATGGAATGACATTATTTGGGTGGAACTGAGAAATGAGAAAGGGATGATCACCTTATTGGGATTGTATTATAGACTGCAGGAGAAAGTGAGGACTGAAGATGCTGGAGATCAGAGTCGAGAGTGTGGTGCTGGAAAAGCACAGCAGGTCAGGCAGCATCCAAGGAGCAGGAGAATCGACGTTTCGGATGTTTCACTTTCCTGATGAATGGATTGTGCCCGAAAAGGCAATTGTCCTGCCCTTCGGATGCTGACTGACCTGCTGAGCTTTTCCAGCACCACACTCATGTACTATACCCTTATTCAGCAGGAAATCGAAGTGTCTATTAGTTTTAAAACAACGATGGAAAAGGATAGGCTGGATCTAAAAGTTCAAGTTCTAAATGGGAGGAAGGCCAATTTTGACGGTATTCTACAAGAACATTAAAAAGTTCAGTGGGGGAGCTGGGGGAGGGATGTTTTGCAGATAAAGGGATTGCTGGAAAATGGGAAGCTTTGGAAAATGAGGCAACGAGAGTCCAGGGAGAATATGTTGCTGTTAGGGGGAATGGTAAGGAAAGGTAAGGTATAGGAAAAGCTGGATGACGAGAGAAATTGAGGTTTTGCTTAAGAAAAGAAACATATGACCGGGACAGACAGCAGAAATCAAGTTTATCCTTGGAAGAGTATAATGGCAGCAGGAGTATCCTTAAGAGGGAAATCAGGAGGGCAAAAAGGGGACATGAGATCGATTTGGCAAATAGGGTTAAGGAGAATTTCTAAGGGATTGTACCAATACATTAATGACAAAAGGGTAACTAGGGCTGCTCAAAGATCAGCAGGGCAGCCGATGAGTGGTACTGCAGGAGGTGGGGGTAGATATTAAATGAGTATTTTGCATTAGTGTTTACTGTGTTTTCAGAGTGGAGGCCTGTGACCAGTGGTGTGCCACAAGGATCAGTGCTGGGTCCACTGCTTTTTATCACTTATATAAATGGTTTGGGTGTGAATGCAGGAGGTATAGTTAGTAAGTTTGCAGATGACAGCAGAATTGGGGGTGTAGTAGACAGCGAAGAAGGTTAGCCCAGAGTACAACGGGATCTTGATCAGAGGGGCCGATGGGTCAAGGAGTGGCAGGTGGAGTTTAATTTAGATCAATGTGAGGTGCTGCATTTGGAAAGGCAAATCAAGGTGTTATACACTTAATGGTAAGGTCGAGGGGAGTGTTGCTGAACCAAGAGACCTTGGCATACAGCTTTATAGCTCCTGGAAAGTGGAGTCACAAGCAGATAGGATAGTGAAGAAGGCATTTGGTATGCTGTCCATTATTGGTCAAAGTATTGAGTATAGGAGTTGGGAAGTCACATTGCAGCTGTACAGGACATTGGTTCGGCCACTTTTGGAATATTGTGTGCAATTCTGGACGATGTTGCAGTCAGAAATGTGAAGGATAGGCATTCCCCAAGCAGAGACACAGAGTTCAACTCAGTTTCAACTGTCTCCATCAAACGTATCCCACACCCAGACACAAACAACCTCTCGACTGTGCTACAACAGGGTCGGTATATCACTGGCTCTGTATTCTCAAGTGGAACTGTACTCTTCCACAAATTCAGCACCGAGTTCTTTGTTTGATTCTCTCTGTTCTGTTGTCATTCTCTGATGGATTCCTGGATCTGAATGTCCTCATGAACAGACGTTCTAATTCCACGGGCCATGTCCTGCTCCTGAACACAGCGTCAGATTTCATTGCGGTATGTGATAGAGGAGCCTCTTGGTGTCAGGGGGAGGTCAGTCTCTCTCATGTATAATCTCACTATCACTCTCTTGCACACAATCTCTCTCTCACTTTCTGTCTCTCTCTTTACTCGTCTCCAATAGATGATCTTGCTTTCGTTCTTGTATCCATACGAACCAAGGGACATCAGGGGGGGAATGGGATTAGAGAATTGCACTCGATGATCGCACTCACACTCTCACACTGTCTCCTATACGTACACTCACACATGCAAGTGACTGTGTGTGTGTGTGTGTATGTATGTGTGTGTGTGTGTTTGCGTAAGTGACTGTGTGTGTGTGTGTGTGTCAGTGTCAGTGTCAGTCGGGCCCTGTATTATTGTGTAATTAAAACCTTTCATCTGGTACTTATTATGACATGAAAAATGACTTTCTGGCTCCGTGTATACAGATCACAGAAAGCTAATGGGCGAGACTCTCGGATGGTTTGTTGCCTCCCGGGTGCCAGGGTCCGAGACGTCTCGGACCGTGTCTTCAGAATCCTTAAGGGGGAGGGTGTGCACCCAGAAGTCATGGTGCACATTGGCACCAACAACATAGGTAGGAAGAGGGGTGGGGAGGTCATTCAGGAGCTCAGGGAGTTAGGCTGGAAGCTAAAAGCTATGACGGACAGAGTCGTCATCTCTGGGTTGTTGCCAGTGCCCCGTGACAGTGAGGCAAGGACTAGGGAGAGAGTGCAGTTGAATACGTGGCTGCAAGGATGGTGTAGGAGGGAGGGCTTCAGGTATTTGGACAATTGGACTGCATTCTGGGTAAGGTGGGGCCTGTACAAGCAGGACGGGTTGCACCTGAACCAGAAGGGCACCAATATCCTGGGAGGTAGGTTTGCTAGCACTCTTCGGGGGGGTTTAAACTAATTTGGCGGGGGATGGGATCCGGACTTGTAGTCCAGCAAGTAGGTTAGCTGTTTTTCAAGATGTCCAAGAATGTAGGGAGGCTGTGGAGAAGGGAGCACTGACAGGGAATACTTGCGGACGCAGCGATGGGTTCAAGTCTGTATACTTCAACGCAAGGAGTATCAGAAATAAGGTGGGTGAACGTAAGGCGTGGATTGGCACTTGGGACTACGATGTTGTGGCCATCACGGAAACGTGGATAGAAGAGGGACAGGAATGGGTGTTGGAGGTTCCCGGTTACAGAGGTTTCAGTACGATTCAGGAGGGTGGTAAAAAAGGAGGGGGGGGTGCTGTTGCTAATTAGAAATGGTATAACAGCTGCAGAAAGGCAGTTCGAGGAGGATCTGCCTTTGGAGGTAGTATGGGCTGAAATCAGAAATAGGAAAGGAGCAGTCACCTTGTTGGGTGTTTACTAAAGGCCCCCCAATAGCAGCAGAGATGTGGAGAAACAGATTGGGAAACAGATTTTGAAAAGGTGCAGAAGCCACAGGGTAGTAGTCTTGGGTGATTTCAACTTCCCAAATATTGATTGGAAGCTCTTTAGAACAAGTAGATTGGTCGGGGCGGTGTTTGTGCAGTGTGTCCAGGAAGCTTTTCTAACTCAGTATGTAGATTGTCCGACCAGAGGGGAGGCCATATTGGATTTGGTACTTTGTAACGAACCGGGACAAGTGATGGGCTTGTTAGTGGGTGAGCATTTTGGTGATGGTGACCACAGTTCTGTGACTTTCACCTTGGTTATGGAGAGAGATAGGTGCGTGCAACAGGGTAGGTTTTACAATTGGGGGAAGGGTAAATACGATGCTGCAAGACAAGATCTGAGGAGCATAAGTTAGGAGCATAGGCTGTCATGGAAGGATGTCGTTGAAATGTGGAACTTTTTCAAGGAACAGATAAGACATGTCCTTGGTATGTATGTACCTGTCAGGCAGGAAAGAGATGGTCGTGTGAGGGAACCTTGGTTGACGAGGGAGGTTGAATGTCTTGTAAAGAGGAAGAAGGAGGCTTACATAGGTTGAGGAAACAAGGTTCAGACAGAGCGTTGGAGGGATACAGAATAGCCAGGATGGAGCTGGAGAAAGGGATTAGGAGAGCTAAGAGAGGGCATGAAAAATCTTTGGCGGGTAGGATCAAGGATAATCCCAAGGCCTTTTATGCGTATGTGAGGAACATGAGAATGACGAGAACGAGGGTAGGTCCGATCAAGGACAGTAGTGGGAGACTGTGTATTGAGTCGGAAGAGATAGGAGAGGTCTTGAATGAGTACTTTTCTTCAGTATTTACAAATGAGAGGGACCGTATTGTTGAAGAGGCGAGATGAAACGGACTGGTAAGCGAGAGGAGATACTTGTTAGGAAGGAAGATGTGTTGGGCATTTTGAAAAACTTGAGGATAGACAAGTCCCCCGGGCCTGACGGGATATATCCTAGGATTATGTGGGAAGCAAGAGAGGAAATTGCAGAGCCGTTGGCAATGATCTTTTTGTCTTCACTGTCAATGGGGGTGGTACCAGGGGACTGGAGAGTGGCGAATATTGTGCTCCTGTTCAAAAAAGGGAATAGGGATAACCCCGGGAATTACAGGCCAGTTAGTCTTACTTCGGTGGTAGGCAATGTAATGGAAAGGGCACTGGGGGATCGGATTCATGAGTATCTGGAAAGACACTGCTTGATTAGGGACAGCCAGCACGGATTTGTGAGGGGTAGGTCTTGCCTTACAAGTCTTATTGAATTCTTTGAGGAGGTGACCAAGCATGTGAATGAGGGTAGAGCAGTGGATGTAGTGTACATGGATTTTAGTAAGGCATTTGATAAGGTTTCCTATGGTAGGCTTATGCGGAAAGTCAGGAGGCATGGTATAGTGGGAAATTTGGCCAGTTGGATAGAGAACTGGCTAACCGGTCGAAGTCAGAGAGTGGTGGCAGGTGGTAAATATTCAACCTGGAGCCCAGTTACAAGTGGAGTTCCGCAGGGATCAGTTCTGGGTCCTCTGATGTTTGTAATGTTTATTCATGACTTAGAAGAGGGAGTCAAAGGGTGGGTCAGTAAACTTGCAGACAATACGAAGATTGGTGGAGTTGTGGATAGTGAGGAGGGCTGTTGTCGGCTGCAAAGGGACTTAGATATGATGCAGAGCTGGGCTGAGGAGTGGCAGATGGAGTTCAACCCTGTCAAGTGTGAGGTTGTCCATTTTGGAAGGATAAATAAGAATGCGGAATACAGGGTTAACGGTAGGGTTCATAGTAAGGTGGAGGAGCAGAGGGATCTTGGGGCCTATATTCATAGCTCTTTGAAAGTTGCCACTCAGGTGGATAGAGCTTGTAAGAAGGCCTATGGTGTATTAGCGTTCATTAGCAGAGGGATTGAATTCAAGAGGTGATGTTGCAGCTGTACAGGACCTTGGTAAGGCCACATTTGGAGTACTGTGTGAAGTTCTGGTCGCCTCATTTTCGGAAAGATGTGGAAGGTTTGGAGAGGATGCAGAGGAGATTTACCAGGATGTTGCCTGGAATGGAGAATAGGTCATACGAGGATAGGCTGAGAGTGCTAGGCCTTTTCTCATTGGAACGGCGAAGGATGAGGGGTGACTTGTTAGAGGTTTATAAGATGATCAGGGGAATAGATAGAGTAGACAGTCAGAGACTTTTTCCCGGGGTAGAACAGAGTGTTACAAGGGGACATAAATTTAAGGTGAAGGGTGGAAGGTATAGGGGAGATGTCAGGGGTAGGTTCTTTACCCAGAGAGTGGTGGGGACATGGAATGCGCTGCCTGTGGGAGTGGCAGAGTCAGAATCATTGGTGACCTTTAAGCGGCAATTGGATAGGTACATGGATAGGTGCTTAAGCTAGGACAAATGTTCGGCACAACATCGTGGGCTGAAGGGCCTGTTCTGTGCTGTGTTGTTCTATGTTCTATGTTCTTTTAATGCGATGGTGTCACCAAATATTTGGAGAACACCTTATGATTTGCCAATTAATCCCAAGGGATGGGAGATGGGAAATGAGGAAGCCTTCCTGGATTGTACAGGGATCATGGACACCATGAACCAACTCAAAAAGGCTAACAGGTGGATGTGATAGTTTGCAGATCCTATGGGATTGGAGAGAGTAACAGACAGAGACACACACACTGACCAAGGGATAGGGTTTGTGAGAAGGATATTTCGATGCAGAGATGGTAAGTGAGTCAGTAAAACATTATCCGATTCTGAAACCTAATCAAGAAGTGTGGGGTGGTTGATATAAAGAATAACAGGTACCTGGGAGTGAGTTACCGACTGGAATCTAATGAAGGGGTTTGAGGTGGTTTATATCTGGTAGAACAGGTACCTCGCAGTGAGCTTCAGACTGAAATTTAGCATGGCCAATCCGCCCTAACGTGCACATTTTTGGATTGTGGGAGGGAAGTGAAGCCTTTTCTGCAAACACCTGCAGTTTGTGTCTATTTGATGTTTAAACTTCCTGCACAATTCCCATGTGTCAGGAGGTCTGCGCTGGTGAATGCACCCTTCTTTGGCGATGTCACAACAACATCTCTCACCATGAGTCAGATGCCTGACCATCCAGAGACCCGGAAATTCAGGCCAGTGCAATTCTGAGCGAATCCAGCTCCTCTTTTACTGATGAAGCAGTGTGGTGGCTGGATTGCTGTGCAGACTGATGCCAACAACACCGTTTCAATCCCTGTCCCAACTGTGCCAGTTTAGGCAGGTCTGACTCCCAGTCTTGACCCAGACACTGATGTGGAGTGGGGCTAATTATTTCTGATGGTTTCCCTCGCTCAGATAGAGAGACAGCTATGGTCCATTCAAGGGGCAACACCTCCTTCCTTGTTAACCAACAAACCCCCCCATTTCATTTGACAATATGAGTGCAAACAAAAACGAAAAGAACAAATTAAGTAATGATGGTAAACCATTTGAACTAAGGTCAAGACTTCATCAAAGTATGAACAACTGGTTGATATTTGTGATCATTGATGCTTTATTAAGAGAATGGAAGAACAAGTTGAAGCAAGAAAAGCAACGTTCAGAGTGACATTAACAGAACGACATTTGCTGTGGAGATTTTGAATTAAACTCTTCAGATACAACAGGGACAGGTGGGACTTGAACTGAGCTGCTTTCCCTGAGTCTATCCATTTCAGTATCTGTGGACATTTCACCGCACAGCTGAGGCACTCGTGCCCACTCCCTGGTATGTCAATGTGAACAGGGTTCACCTGCCCACTATCACAGTGATGTCACCCAGCCCCTGCAGGTCTGCCCATCTCATTATGGCTTTAAGTTGCACCAAGCCGGTTTATAAGGCATAACAGTATTACTGAAGGTTCTGCCATCCAGATCAATACACAGTCGAAGCCAGAATACACCTCATCACCCTTATACATTGCATTAATACATGAAGAATATAATTGCTAGATTAAGACAGTTGCACAACCAATTAAGAGTAAGAAACCAATCCAGCTTTGTATTGCTCCTTCCAAGGGTCGAGCTGTCCCAACCCAGCAATGGTTACTGGCTGGAACAGACTCGACTCCAACCCTGTCACCTCTTCAATTTGACATGTTACCGAGTAACGTGTGGAACGGATGTAACGGGTGCAACGGGTTGAAGGGCTTCCTCACTCGATACTGTTTTACCGTGTTCTGAAAGATTCAGGACAGATTGCAGATTTGAAGGTGCCACATTGGATTCCATTGCCTTCATCACGCTGCGAGCATTTGCAGCTGGTGTGTTCGTTGACATCATTGTAGTTGAGACATCACATAAGCACCGAAAAGGGGAGAAACAAAGAAAACACTTTGGTTAAAAAAAATCTTTGCAATGCCAGAGACAAGCTTCATTGACAGTAGAACTCCATTATCAGTTGAGGCAGTGGATGTTTTAAGTGACATGTAATTAAATTCTTCGGCACAATATACAGACTAGTTCCAAAGCCTGGACATGTTCTGCAGTGAAAGTCAAATGAGGATCTGGAACTGGTTTCAGTTCTCTCACATTGTTTCTTGGTCTTTGTTCTCAAAACACTCCCTCATTTCTCAGCGAGAGTTGACTTTGAGGTTTGCACTGAATCATTCTACATTGCTGATTGAGGAATGAATGATTAATGTGCTTTCTTGATCATGGTGTAGGATTAGACTCTGAGATTGTAATGGGGCAGGAGACTAAGACTTATAAGACTAAGCTTTGGAACATCTGACCCCAGATCTCTTGAGAACTCGGGAGTTCCCCTTTTCTTTTCATTCTCCTTCTGTGGAGCTCCTTGGGAACTTTTGATTTGACAGAAAGACATTTGGGGTGGCACAGTGGCTCAGTGGTTAACACTGTGGCCTCACAGCACCAGGGACCCGGCTGTGATTCCAGACTGCAGTGATTGTCTGTGTGGAGTTTGCATGTTCTCTCTATGTCTGCGTTAACACCTCAGGTGCTCCAGTTTCATCCTACATACCAAAGATATGAAGACTGGGTAGATTGACCATGCTAAATTGGCCATAGTGTCTCGGGAGGTGCACACGAGATGGATTAGCCATTGGAAATGCTGGGTTACAGGGATACTGGAGCAGGGCTGGGTCTAGGTGGGATGCTCTTCGGAGAGTCAGTGTGGGACTCGATGGGCCGAATGTCGTCTTTCTGCACTGTAAGGGTTCAATAATATATCAGTGTGTAACCATTGATTGGTTAGCAAACTGATTCCAGGACGGGAATGGGTATTGGTGTCCCCATCTGAGCGTAAATAACTACTTGTTGGACACTTCATTGTCTTTGGGATAATTGAGGATTGAGTGCAACATCAGAGAAATCCCAATAATAAATGAAAACAGAACAGACTTACCGTGAGCAATGCACAAGCAGATAATGGTGAAAGCAAGAACCAACTTCATTGTCAAGCTTCGATGGGGTCTGTCAGAGACACAGGTCAGTTACTTCTGTCTGTTATTGAGCTGCTGCTGTCTTCCTGATCACAGCTGTCCACTCCTCACTGCAGATACTCACTTGGTGTCTGCTTTATATTGAGACAGAACCATGACTCATGATGTTACACACATCTCAACTGACCTAATTATTATTCCTGTCAAATTACTTGTGAAGTAAATCACACGATTAGTCAATCTTCTGGAAGATTCCTCTGTGGTCACAGCCAATGGAATTTGGACAGGACAGGATGCCATTGTATTGGAGGCATTTTGGAGAACATTCTCCAGATAATTCCAGAGATGAAAGGTTTGTCCTCTGAGGCGATATTGAGCAGTTAAGGCCCAGGTTCACACGGGTTTGGAAGGACCTGAAGAAATCGAATTGAGGAACATAAGATGCAAAAGGAGACTGATAAAGTCAACGTGGAGCAGAGATTTTCCCTCGTGAGTCGATCTCGGTTATCAGTTTAAGGGAAAGTCACAGCAAATGTAAAACAGAGATCAGGAGGATTTACTTCTGTCAAACGGGTTGTGATTCTGTGGCATTCAGTACCCCAGAGTGCAATGAATGCTGGGACACTGAATACATTTAAGGAGGAGATACACGTTTTTAATTAGTAACAGGTTAAAGGGCTTTGGAGACCAGGCAGGAAAGTGGTGTTGAAGTTGAGATGAGAACAGCCATGATCGTATTGTATGGTGGACCAGGCTTGAGGGGCTGAATGGACTGCTCCTACTCCTATATCTTTTGGCCTTATGGACATTGAATGATACAGAAGAGAAATGAGATGTGGAACTGGTCTGGATGGGGTTTCGATTGAGGGTTATGAGGAGAAGGTCAGGATCTTCCAACCCAGAGCGCATTCTGCTAGTCACTGTATTGACCAATCAGAATCGACTGGCCTGATTCAAATTTAAACAAAAGCTTTACAGTTAACTGCTCTCTGGTCAATCCTCCAGCACATCGCCATGACCAATCAGTGTATTTGTCACGAGTGCCCTCTCCACATCTTGTCTAAATTGGTGTTCTCTTTGAGACTTGGCTTTCTTGTGATTCTGTCCTGATGAGTACAAGACCAATATCTTTGAAAGCACATTTCTTTCCTCAGTAACGTGTAGCTGAACGATTGATCGGATTTTGCTGCCTCAGTACAGGGACGTACATTCACAAAAACTGACTCAGATACAGTTTGTCAATCATACCTTGCTCAATGACCCTGCTCATGGTCAAATACCAATTTCCAGATTCTGTTAGTTAGATTCACAGTTGGTGAGCAATAATTGTGGAATTTTCAGATTCATTTTGAAATAAGAGTCTCAATAAGTATTGAACCCTTGATTCTGACAACACAGTTTTGGTCCCCGCACTGACTGAAGGATGTGAATGCGTTAGAAGTAGCTCAGTGAAGGCTTACTCGACTCGTACCTGGAATGAGTGGTTCACCTTATGAGGATAGGCAAGGCAGGCTGGGTCTGTATCCTCTGGAGTTTACAGCCATAGAGTTACAGACTCTTTGGTCCATCTTATCCTTGCTGACCGGATATCCCATGGTCCTGTAGTCCCATTTTCCAGCATTTGCCCCATCTCCCTCTCAATTCTTCATATTCATGGACCCATCCAGATGCCACTTAAATGTTGAAATGTTACCCACCTCTGGCAGCTCGTTCCATACCTGCACCACCTTCAGCATGAAACAGTGACCCATAAAGTCCCTTTTATATCTTTCCTCTCTCACTTTAAACCTATTCCCTCTGGTTTGGACTCCCCTGCCCTGGTATAAAGATCTTGGCCACTCACCCAATGCATGCCCCTCATGACCCCATGGAATGAGGTCAAACCCCCTGCCTTCAATGCTCCAGGAGAAAAAGCCACAGCCAGTTCAGCCTCTCCCAATGGTCAGAAGTGAATCATTTCAAACAGGGATCTTGATCAGATGAGCCGAAGGGCTGAGAAGTGGCAGATGGAGTTTAATTTAGATCACTGTGAGGTGCTGCAAATTGGGAAAGAAACCTGAGCAGGACTTATAGACTTCATGGTAAGTTCTTGGGGAGTGTTGCTGAACAAAGAGACCTTGGAGTGCAGGTTAATAACTCCTTGAAAATGGAGTTGCAGGTAGATAGGATAGTGAAGAAGACATTCGGTATGCTTTCCTTTATTGTTCAGAGTATTGAGTACAGAGTTGGGAGGTCATGTTGCTGCTGTACAGGACATTGGTTTGGCCACTTTTGGAATATTGCGTGCAATTCTGGTCTCCTTCATATCGGAAGGATATTGTGAAACATGAAATGGTTCAGAAAAGATTTACAAGGATGTTGCCAGGGTTGGAGGACTTGAGCTACAGGGAGAAGTTGAATAGTCTGGGGCTGTTTTCCCTGGAGCATCAGAGGCTGAGGGGTGACCTTGCAGCGGTTTGTAAAATCATAAGGTGCATGGATAAATAGACAAAGTCTCTTCCTTGGTGTTGGGTAGTCCAGAACTCGAGGGCATAGGTTCAGAGTGAAATGGGAAGATATAAAATAGACCTGAGGGGCATCGTTTTCATGCAGAGGGTGGTATGTGGAATGAGCTGCCAGAGGAAGTGGTGGAGTCCAGTACGATTGCAACATTTAAAAGGCATCTGGATGGGTACGTGAATTGGGAGGGTTTGGAGGGATATGGGCCGGGTGCTGGCAGGTGGGATCAGATTGGGTTGGGATATCTGGTCGGCATGGACAAGTTGGACTGAAAGGTCTGTACATCTGTATGAACATATGACTCAATATAACATCCTGAGGAGACCTGACAGTGTGCGTGTAGAAAGGATGTTTCCTCTTGTGGGTGAATCTAGATCTCGGGGGTGACGGTTTGGAAATAAGTGAGCACCTGTTTGAAACCGAGATGGGAAAACATTTTTTCTCTCAGAGGGTGAGAGTCTTTGGAATTCCCTTCCTCAACAGGCAGTGGATGCAGAATCTTGCAGTATTTTTAAGGCAAAAATAGATTGATTCTTAATGACCAAGAGTGGGTGGGATTATTGGGGAAGGTGCAGGAATGTAGAGTTGATGTTAAAATCAGATCCGCTGTGATCTTCGTGGAAGGCAGAACAAACGTGAAGGGCCATGTGGCCTACATTTGTTCCTTCTATGGATGTTCTTCCTGATGTGCAATTCTCTGTCAGGAATGTGTTGATCTGCCAATCAGCTCTTGAATAGCTCAGAGCCTGAATGGTAAATTCTCTATTAATTATTTGACACAAACATCCCACTTGGAATTTTTCATTGGCAATACCAGTGTTTATCACCCATTCCTAATTTGATGAAGGGCTGTTAAAAATCAACTACATTGTTGTGGGACTGTAAATGTGAGGTGTTGCATTTTGCTCAGACCAATCAGTGCAGGACCTATGCACTTAATGATAGGGCCCTGCCAGTGTTGCTGAAAGAGAGACCTTGGGGTACAAGGTCATAGTTCATTGAAGTTGGAGTCGCAGGTAGACAGGGTGGTGAAGAAGGTGTTTGGTACGCTGGTCTTGAAAGGTCAGTGCATTGAGTATAGGAGTTGTGATGTCATACTCTGACAGTACAGGACATTGCTTTGGCCATTTTTATAATACTGCCATTAATCTAGTGTCCCTGCTTTCAGAAAGATGTCATTACACTTGAAAGGATGCAGAAGATACTCACAAGGATGTTGCCAGGGTTGGAGGCTTTGAGCTACAGGGAGAGGCTGAACAGGCTGGGGCTGCTTTCTTTGGAGCATCGGAGGCTGAGGGGTGACGTTAAAGTTTATAAAATCATGTGTGACATGATCTGGGTGAGGAGCCAAGATCTTTTTCCCAGGTTAGGTGATTCCAAAACCAAATGGCAAAGCTTTAAGGTGAGAGGGGAAAGATTTGAAAGGGACTCAAGGGGCAGCTTTACCGTTTGTGTGTAGAATGAGCTGCCAGAGCGGGGGTTGGAGGCTGGTGCAATTGGAGCATTTAAAAGGGTGGGTCCATGAAGAGGAAGGGTTTAGAGAGATATGGTCCAAATGCTGGGAAATGGGATTACATTAAATTAGGACATCTGGTCGGGATGGAAGAGTTGCAGCAAAGGATCTGTTTCCGTGCTGTCCAACTCCATGACTGTATGAATGGTGGTATGGTTCCAAGTCAGTGTGTTGAGTGTCTTGGAGTTGAGCCGATAGCTTATTGAATGCCAATTCTTTTGCTTTCCCTGACTGTCTCAGTCATGGGTTGGGAAGGTTTTCCACAGGACTCTTGCTTTGGTACTGCATTGCATCTTGTCCCAGTGCTGTTGCAGGCATTTTAGATGGGTTCATGACCATTGTAACATCCTGTGCCTTCAGTCATTCCTTGATGTCACATGGACTGAATCGAATTGGCTAATGGCTGATGTTCATGATGCTGGGAATCTCATGGGGGAGACCGAGATGGATCACCCACTTGGCACTTCTGGCTGAAGGTGTTACAGATGCTTCAGCCTCATCTTTTGGACGTGACTGGTTGGGATTCCCCAGGATGTTGGCTGGGTTGGAGCAGTTCAGTGATGAAGTGAGGCTGGCTAAGTTTGGGCTGTTTTCTTTGGAACAGGGAGGATTGAGGGGGGACCTGATAGAGGTGTATAAGAGTATGAGGGGCACGGACAGCCTGGATACAAAGCAACAGTTCCCCTTAATCACAGGGTCAATAACAGTGCGGGGGGAGTTGGGGGGGCTCATTTTAAGGTGAAAGGCAGGAGGGTTTGAGGGGATTTGAGGGTCACTATCACCCAGAGGGTGTTGGGGATCTGGAATGTATTACCTGAGAGGATACTCGATGTCATATCCTTTAAAAAGCACTTGGAGGAGTAGTTGAAATGTCAAGGCTCTGGGTCTAATGCAGGGAAGAGGGGCTGGTGTACACAGTGGTGTTCTACTGGGAAGGCTGATGCCAAGTAGAGTCATAGAGTCAGAGAAATATACACCTGCCAGCACCCGGCCCATATCCCTCCAAACCCTTCCTTTTCCTCCACCCCTTCAGATGTCTTTTAAATGTTGCCATTGTACTAGCCTCCACTACTTCCTCTGGCAGCTAATTCCACACACATACCACCCTCTGTGTGAAAACATCCCTCCGGTCTCTTTCATATCTTACCCCTTCCACCCTAAACCTATGCCCTCTAGGTCTGAACTCTCCCACCCCAGGGGGAGGCTATTTACCATATACACCTTAGCCATGTGCTTCATGATTTTACAAACCTCGACCAGCTCCCCCTTCAGCCTCTGACACTCCAGAGAAAATAGCCCTAGCCTATTCAACCCCTCCCTATAGCTCAAATACTCCAACTGTGGCACCATCCTTGTAAAACTTTTTTGAACTCTTGCAAGTTTCACAACATCCTTCCCTTAGGAAGGAGAGACCAGAATCGCACACAACATTCCAAAAGTGGCTCAAACACTGCCTGATGTAAAATACTCATTCACTCTCTTCCCCCATCTCCTGCAGTTCCACACGTGGGCTCTCTTGCTGATCTTGATGGAACGCAGTTCTCTCCCTCGTTACCCTTTTGTCCTTCATATATTCTTAAAATCCCTTTGGATTCTCGTTAAGCCTATTTGCCACAACTATTTCATGTCCCCTTTGTGCTCTCCTGATTTCCCTCTTAAGTAAGCTCGTATTGCCTTTATACTCTTTTACAGATTGACTCAATCTCTGCTGTCTATCGCTGACACTTTTCCTTCCTTTTCTTAACCAAAACCACAATTTCTCTCATTCCCCCATCATTCCCTTCACCTACCATTCAGTCACCTGCCCTGCCTTATTTCCCAAGAGAAGATTTTGCAGCTTCTCTTGTAGGTACGTCTCAGTGCTGAATCACAAAATTTTCTTGGACACACTTACATCTAAACTCTTAAAACTATGGCAGTCCCAGTCTATATTTGGAAAGATAAAATCCCTGACCCTATTATTCTTACAGATAACTGAGATCTCCTGAAAACTTTGCTTCACAAATTCCCGCTGACTATTGGGCTCTTCGCAAATATAGATTTAGATTAGACTTACAGTGTGGAAACAGGCCCTTCGGCCCAACAAGTCCACACCGACCCGCCGAAGCGAAACCCACCCATACCCCTACATTACCCCTTACCTAACACTACGGGCAATTTAGCATGGCCAATTCACCTGACCCGCACATCTTTGGACTGTGGGAGGAAACCGGAGCACCCGGAGGAAACCCACGCAGACACGGGGAGAACGTGCAAACTCCACACAGTCAGTCGCCTGAGTCGGGAATTGAACCCGGGTCTTCAGGCGCTGTGAGGCAGCAGTGCTAACCACTGTGCCACCGTGCCGCCCACAAATATAATCCCAAGAAGGTCATCATCCCTTTCCGATTTCTCAGTTCCACCCAAATAACCTCCTTGGATGCATTTCCAGGAATATCCTCCCTCAATACAGCCATAATGCTATCTCTTATCCAAAACGCTACTCCCCCTCCTCTCTCATCCCCTTTTCTATCCTTCCTACAGCATTTGTATCCTGGAACATTAAGGCGCCAGTCCTGTCTGTCCCTGAGCCAGGTCTCTGTAATTGCTCTGATGCCCCAGTACCATGTCCCTAACCATGCCCTTCGTTCATCTGCATTCCCTGTTAGGCTTCTTGCATTGAAATAAATGCAGTTTAATTATCAATCCATCTGTTTTTTTTCCTGCTTGCCCTGACTGTTTCTATCACTCCTTTTCCCAACTGTATCAGTCTCAGATTGATCTCTTTCCCCGCTATTTTCCTGGATCCTCCCCTAAATTATTAGATTCAACCCTCCTGAGCAGCTCTTGCAAATCTCTCTGCTTGTATATTAGTCCTACATTACATTATGGAACAAAGCTTAACTAAATTATTACAAAGAAAACTTACTCGAGAAACTTAAAGGGAAGATTGCCATGTGACATGTTCTACCATCTCAAAATTAACATGAGGCAAACACAAGTAACAGATCATTGACATGAATAAACAACTCCCAAAATGCCTCAGATAGGAGATGTTGTCAATACAGGTTTCTTAGTGAAAGCCTTCCCCACGCCACAGCTCTCTTCAGGTGTTAGTGACGCTGTGGGACACCAAATCCCTTGTAAACCTCAAAAGGTTGTCAAATTATTCAGTTTTTGATGTCATGAAGATGAGTCACATTAGACTCAATGCTAACGGTGTTTCTCTCTCCACACATGCTGCCAGACCTGCTGAGTTTCTGTAATGCTTATTGTGTTTGTTACAGTTTTGATGATCTTATCTTGAAACTGTGGAGAGATTTCAATATTAATATGAACATTACACATCTATATCACTGGTGCATAAAACTCTTATCAATTCCTTACCACCATTTCTTCAGATTGTTTGTTCTTTTCTGTCCAGAATTCCAATTGATTTTTTAAAAAACTCCGGATCCCTCCGAGGCCAATGGCAGGTCATTCTGTGAAAATGTGTGTTTCATCAACATGAATTTGCTGTAACACGATTGAAGAATTGGGGACACTTTTGACAATGTGAACTTTTAAAATGTGTGTTGGCTGCAACATGATTGGCCCCAACACGTTAAGTGCTGTTCCTGAAGCGTGATTTTACTGAAACATGGAGTTGCACATGAATGGAGTGCAAGTTTATAGCTCCTTGAAAGTGGAGTTGCAGGTAGATAGGATAGTGAAGAAGGCACTTGGTATGCTTTCCTTTATTGGTCACAGCATCAAGTGTAGGAGTTGGGAGGTCAGGTTGTGGCTGTACAGTGGTTCGGCCACTTTAGGAATATTGTGTGCAATTCTGGTCTCCCTCCTATCGGAAGGATGTTGTGAATCTTGAAAGGGGTCAGAAAAGATTTACAGGGATGTTGTCAGGGTTATAATTTGGAGATGCCGGTGTTGGACTGGGGTGTACAACGTTAAAAATCACACAACACCAGGTTATGGTCCAACAGGTTTAATTGGTAGCACACTAGCTTTCGGAGCGACGCTCCTTCATCAGGTGGTTGTCTTGAAACATGATGACTATGTCGATATGTGCAATCTTTTTGGAGATCCTCTCCACTTTAAGCGGCGGTTAGTGGTGTCGATAGTAGTCATGAATCACCTGATGAGGGAGCGTCGCTCCGAAAGCTAGTGTGCTACCAATTAAACCTGTTGGACTATAACCTGGTGTTGTGTGCTTTTTAACGTTGTCAGGGTTGGATGATTTGAGCTATAGGGAGAGACTGAATAGACTGGGGCTGTTTTCCCTGGAGCGTCAGTGGCTGAGGGGTAACCTTGTAGAGGTTTATAAAATCATGAGAGTCATGGATAGGATAAACAGGCAGGGTATTTTCCCATTGGTGGAGGAGTTCAAACCCAGAGGGCATAGGTTCAGGATGAGAGGGGAAAGATTTAAAAGGGACCTAAGGAGCAACTTTTTTTCTGCAGAGAGTGATGTGTGCATAGAATGAGCTGCCAGAGGAAGAGGTGGAGGCTGGAACAATTACAGCTTCTAAAAGGCATCTGGATGTGTACATCAATAGGAAGGGTTTAGAGGGATGAGGTTCAGGTGCTGGCAAATGGGACTAGATTAGGTTCAGATATCTCGTCAACATGGACGAGTTGGAGTGAAGGGTCTGATTCTGTGCTGTACATCTCTGTGACTAATGCAATCATCATGTTACAGAAGAACTGGTTGTGTTGGCATTATCAAATCAGGTAAAATGTGAAGTGTAGGAGGGCTACCACAGAGAAGTACCAAACATACTCAAAACAAGGAGTTAATTTACTAATGTCACAACAAAGGGTTGCTCAACAGTGGGAAATCAACTTGCAATAGGCAGGGATAAGTAATTCTACACAGTTGTTCAATATTCGGTTGTGACTAATGGTGGACAATTAAATCATTAATTGGGGGAGGTCAATCACCTCCAACCTCATTGCCTGGAGGATCCCAACCCATCAGGTCCAAAAGATGAGGCTGAAGCATCTGTAACATCTTCAGCCAGAAGTGCCAAGTGGGTGATCCATCTCGGTCTCTCCCATGAGATTCCCAGCATCATGAACATCAGCCATTAGCCAATTCGATTCAGTCCATGTGACATCAAGGAATGACTGAAGGGGCACGATATTGCAATGATCATGAACCTACCTAAAATGCCTGCAACAGCACTGGGACAAGATGCAATGCAGTACCAAAGCAAGAGTGGTGCAGACAACCCTCCCCAACCCATGACGTGGACGGTCAGGGGAAGCAAAAGAATCGGCACATAAGAAGCTCCCAGCCCAACTCCAACACACTGACTGGGAACCATATCCCCATTCACACAGTCAGAGAGTTGGACAGCACGGAAACAGATCCTTTGGTGCAACTCTTCCATACCGACCAGGTATCATCATTTAATCGAATCCCATTTGCCAGCATTTGGCCCATATCCCACGTTTACGGCTGTAATCATGTTTTGAAGGAGATAGGTTGATGTGTGTCATGACGTTGGTGTGTAAAAATGGTAATATGGAACACTGTTGCCTCACAGCACCACGGACTCGGGTTCGATTTCCACCTCAGGCAACTGTCTGCGTGGAGTTAACGCATTCTTCCCGTGTCTGCGTGGGTTTCATCTGGGTACTCAGAATTCCTCACACAGTCCAAAACGTGCAGGTTGGGATGAATTGGAAATGCTAAATTGTCCCATAGTGTCCAGGGATGTGCAGATTAGGGTGAATTGGCCATGCTAAATTGTCCCACAATGCCCAGGGATGTGTAGGTTAGGTTGGATTGGCCATGCTCAATTGTCCATCGGGCCCAGGGATATGTTGATTAAAGTAGATTGACCATACTAAATTGTCCTCTAGTGTCCAGGGATGTGTAAGTTAGGGTGAATTGGTCGTGATGAATTGTCCCATAGTGTTCAGGGATGTGCAGGTTATGGTGAATTGGCCATGCTAAATTGTCCACAGTGCCCAGGAATGTGTAGGCTATGGTGAATTGACCACGATAAATTGTCCCATATTGTCCAGGGATGTGCAGATTAGGGTACAGTAGTAAAGGATTGGGTCTGGATGGCTTACTCTTCGGAAGGTCGGTGTGGACATTGTTGGGCTGAAGGGCCAGTTTCCACACTGTAGGGATTCTATGGATTCTATGGGAACAGATTGGGGGTGAGAAGTATGTTATACCACCTTTCACACTTATTTTTATTAGATTATGAGGTGATGTTTCAGTTTTATTATCAGAGGGGTGTCAGCCTCTACTTTGTAACAGATAGACCAAACCATGAGCCAACATTTCATGATGTAGTTCACCTCAGAGACAACACACCAGACAGCAGCAGCTGAAATAAAAAGCTGCAACTGCTCGAGCAGTGATGACAGATCCAGACACAATCACTGGGCGAGTTACAGAAGCTGACAGCTCCATGATGTTTGATGTGTCCTTCTTTATGATTCGGTGAAATTCATCCGAAAAACATTCAACTGCATTTATATTTGCTGTTAATATCTCCATCATGTCATTTGATGTCACAGGTTCATGATTGAGATTGGAGTTGTTCACACTGTCATGTTGGACCATCAACAGGAGCAGAATTGGCCCATCGAGTCTGCTTCCCATTGGATCATGGCTGATATGGTTCTCAACTCCATTCTCGTGCCTTCTCCCCCCTAACCTATGGTCCCCCTCACTAATGGAGAACCTATCTGTCACTATTTTAAATACACTCAGTGACGTGGCCTCCATAGCCTTCTGCAGCAGTGAGTTGCACAGAGACACCACTCTCTGTCTGAAGAAATTCTTCCTCATCTCAGTTCGAAAGGGTCACCCTTCACTCGGGTCCTAGTCTCTCCTCCTGGGGGAAATATCTCCACCACGTCCATTTTATCCAGGCCTGTCAGAATTCTGTAAGTTTCAATGCGATCATCACCATCCTTCTAAACTCCATCGAGAATAGATCCAGATTCCCCAGTTGCTCCAAGAATGATAATTGAGTTTTTGCCATTAAAAACTCCAAAGGGATTTCATAAATACATGAAGTACAAAAGTGTAACTAGGGAGAGAATAGGGTCTCTGAAAGTTCAGCAAGGCACAGTCTGTGTGGAGCCACAGGAGATGAGGGAGGGACTAAGTGAGTATTTTGCATCAGTGTTTACTGTGGAGAATGACATGGAAGACAAAAAATGTGGTGTTTTGTTGAACAATGTCCACATTACAGAGGAGAAGGTGCTGGATGGGTTGAAAAGCATAAAAGTGGATAAATCCCCAGGCCCCTGAAACTGTGTAGGAAGCTCAGGAAGTGATTGCTGGGTCCCTTGCTGAGATATTTGCAGATGACGCCAAAATGGGAGGTGCAGCGGACAGCGAAGAAGGTCACCTCAGAGATCAATGGGATCTTGATCAATTGGGCCAATGGGCCGAGGAGTGGCAGATGGAGTTTAATTTAGATAAATGTGAGGTGCTGCATTTTTGGAAAGCAAACCTTAGTAGGACTGAAACACTTAATGGTAAGGTCCTGGGGAGTATTGCTGAACAAAGAGATCTTGGAGTGCAGGTTCATAGCTCCTTGAAAGTAAAATCACCAGTAGTTACGCTGGTGAAGAAAACGTTTGGTATGCTTTCCTTTATTGGTCAGAGATTTGAGTATAGGATTTCGGATGTCATGTTGCAGTGTACAGAACATTGGTTCGGCAACTTTTGGAATACTGTATGCAATTCTGTTGGCCTTCCTGTCTGAAGGATGTTGTGAAATTTGAAAGGGTTCAGAAACGATTCACAAGGTTGTTGCCAGGATTGGAGGATTTCAGCTACAGGGAGAGGCTGGATAAGCTGAGGCTGATTTCCCTGGAGCATCAGAGGCTGAGGGATGACAATATAGAGGTTTATAAAATCATGAGAGGCATGGATAGGATAAATAGACAATATTTTCCCTGGGGTGGGGCGAGTCCAGACCTAGAGGGCAAAGGTTCAGGTTGAGAGGGTAAGATAAATAAGGGAGCTAAGGGGTACCTTTTTCACCCAGAGGGAATTGAACTGCCAGAGGAAGTGGTAGAGGCTGGTACAATTTCTGTGTTTAAAAGGCATCTGGATGGGTATATGGACAAAGTGCTGGCAAATGGGACCAGGTTAGGTTGGGATATTGGGTCGGCATGGACAAGTTGTAGGATCTGTCTCTGTGCTGTACATCTCCATGACTATGATTCTGAAAAAGCTGCTCTGTCTACAACTTTCTGACATTTGCAGGAAATGCTCTTTATCTCAGCCTCACTTACTATTGCAACCTACAATTTTAGCGATGATTTGGGCAGCTAATGAAGGAACATACCTTGAGGCCGAAGCAATGAAACTAATTGCAGTTGTGCAACATTTGATATAATTTACAGCACTTCAGAGCTCCCAATGGGAGAAAGAATGCCTGAAATGTGAGCAGGAGGTGAACGCAAACACAGACGGAGCTCTCTCATTACTGAATAATCTACTTCGAAACAACTTCGATATTTTGGTATTTGAATGCGAGTCACTGTTTCTGTGTAACTGCAGGAACAGGAATGGGCCATTTAACCCTTTGATCCTGCTCCCTCTCTCTGCACATTCATGGCCATTGAAACAGTTACAAAGCCCTCGAGAATGAGGCTGGGGAAATAATAGTGGGGAACATAGAGGATGTAGGGCAGTGTAGCACAAGAACAGGCCCTTCGGCCCACCGTGTCTGTGCTGACCGTGATGCCATTCTAAACTAATTCCCTCTGCCTGCACATGGTCCGTATCCCTCGATTCCCTGCCTGTTTACGTGTCCAATGTCCCTTAAACTCTGTGACAGTATCTCCTTCCATCTCCCCTGGCAATGCGTTCCAGGCACCTCCCACCCTCTGTGGAATAAAACTTTCCTCGCACATCAGCTTTAAACGTTCCCCCTCTCACCTTAACCCTGCGCCTCCTGGTGTTTGAAGTTGGAGTTGAATAACTGGAAGACTGGATGACTAAGAAATGAAGGGTTTGGTGAAGAAGAAGGAAGCATATGTTCCCCTGGAAGGGTGTTTGCTGCTCCTCAGATGCTGCCTGACCTGCTGTACTTTCCCAGCACCACTCTAACCTAGATTATGTCAGGTATAGACAGGAAGATGGAGTGAATCCTTAGAAGAGTATAACGGTAGTAGGAGTATACTGAAGAGGGAAATCAGGGGGGCAAAAGGGGACATGAGATAGCTTTGGCAAATAGAGTTAAGGAGAATTCCTAAGGGTTTTTACAAATACATTAAGGACAAATGGGTAACTAGGGAGAGAATAAAGATCAGCAAAGCACCCCATGTGTGGAGCAGCAGGAGATGATGGAGATAATAAGTGAACATTTTGCATCAGTGTTTACTGTGGAAAATGATATGGAAGATATAGAATGTAGGGAAATAGATGGTGACATCTTGAAAAATGTCCAGATTAAAGAGGGGGAAGCGCTGGATGACTTGAAATGAACAAAAGTGGATAAATCCCCAGGACCTGATCAGGTGTACCCTAGAACTCTGTGGGAAGCTTGGGAAGTGATTGCTGGGCCTCGTGCTGAGATATTTGTAGCATTGTCGCAGGTGAAGTGCCGGAAGATTGGAGGTTGGCTAACGTGGTGCCATTGTTTAAGAAGGGTGGTAAGGGTATGCCAGGGAACTACAGACCAGTGAGCCTGACATTGGTGATGGGCAAGTTGTTGGAGGGAATCCTGAGGGACAGGATGTACATGTATTTGGAAAGGCAAGGACCAATTAGAGATAGTCAAGATGGCTTTTTATGTGGAAAATCATGTCTCTCAAACTTGATTGAGTTTTTTGAAGAAGGAACAAAGAGGATTGATGAGGGCAGATTGGTATATATGATCTATATGGACTTTAGCAAGGCATTCGACAAAGTTTCACATCGGAGACTGGTTAGCAAAGTCAGATCTCATGGAATACAGGGAGAGCTAGCCATTTGGACACAGAACTGGCTCAAAGGTAGAAGACAGAGGGTAGTGGTGGAGGGTTGTTTTTCAGACTGGAGGCCTGTGACCATCAGAATGCCACAAGGATCGGTGCTGGGTCCCCTAATTTTTGTCATTTATATAAATGGTTTGGATATGAGTTTCAGAGGTATAATTAGTAGGTTTGTAGATGACACCAAAATTGGAGGTGTAGTGGACAGCGAAGAAGGTCACCTCAGAGTACAACAGGATGCTGATCAGATGGGCCAATGGGCTGAGGAGTGGCAGATGGAGTTTAATTTAGATAAATGCGAGGTGCTGCATTTTGGGAAAGCAAATCTTAGGACTTATACACTTATACACTTAAGGTCCTGTGGAGTGTTGCTGAGCAAACAGACCAGGTTCATAGCTCTTTGAAAATAGAGTCGCAGGTAGATAGCATAGTGAAGAAGGCGTTTGATATGCTTTCCTTTATTGGTCAGATTCTTGAGGACAGGAGTTGTCATGTTGTGGCTGTACAGGACACTGGTGAGGCCACGTTTGGAATATTGCATGCAATTCTGGTCTCCTTCCTACTGGAAGGATGTTGTGAAACTTGAAAGGGTTTCGAAAAGATTTATAAGGATGTTGACAGGGTTGGAGGATTTGAGCTATAGGAAGAGGTTAAATAGGCTGGGGCTGTTTTCCCTGGAGCATTGGAGGTTGGGGGTGACCTGATAGAGGTTTATAAAATCATGAGGAGATAAATAGACAAGGTATTTTCCCTAGTGTGCTGGTGTCCAGAACTAGAGGGCATAGGTGAGAGGGGAAAGATATAAAAGAGACTTAAGGGGCAATATTTTCACACACAGGGTGGTACATGTATGGAATGAGCTGCCAGAGGAAGTGGTGAAGGCTGGTACAATTGCAACATTTAAAAGGCATCTGGATGGGTGTAGGAAAAGGAAGGGTTTGGAGGGATATGGGCCGGGTGCTGGCAGGTGTACATCTCTATGACTCTACTTGGCATCAGCCTTCCCAGTAGAACACCACTGTGTACACCAGCCCCTCTTCCCTGCATTAGAACCAGAGTCTTGACATTTCAGCTGCTCCTCCAAGTTCTTTTTAAAGATTATGAGATCAATACCCTCTCCGGTAGTACATTCCAGATTCCCACCACCCTCTGGGTGATAGTGCCCCTCAAATCCCCTCGCAACCTCTTGCATTTCACCTTAAAATGAGCCCCCCCCCCATCTCCGTTATTGACCCTGTGATTAAGGGCAACTATTGCTTTGTATCCAAACTGTCCGTGCCCCTCATACTCTTATACACCTCTATCAGGTTCCCCCTCAATCCTCCCTGTTCCAAAGAAAGCAACCGAAACTTAGCCAGCCTCTCTCCATCGCTGAACTGTTCCATGCCAGCCAACATCCTGGGCAATCTCATCTGTACCCCATCTGGTACAATCACAACAACATCCAAATGGCAGCACGGTGGCTCAGCGGTTGGCATTGCTGGTTCACTGCACCAGGGGCCTGGGTTCAATTCCTTGCCTTCCCAGAGAGTTCTCGAGCCCATCTGATCAGGTCGTGGGGGTTTACCCACTTTTATGCATTTTAAGACACCCAAGGCAAACACAAATAACAGACAAATCACATGAATAAACAACCCCCACAATGCCTCAGGTAGGAGACGTTGTCAAGACAGACCGCACGGGTTTCTTGGTGAAGCCCTTCCCCACGCCACAGCTCCCTTCAGACGGTAGTGACACTGTGGAACACCAAATCCCTTGTAAACTTTAAAGGTTTGTCAAATTAGTCAGTGTTTGATGTTGTGAAGATGAGTCACATTAGACTCAATGTTAATGGTGTTTCTCTCTCCACACATGCTGCCAGACCTGCTGAGTTTCTGCAATGCTTTCTGTGTTTGTTTCTGATAATCTGATCTTGAAACTGTGGAGGGAATTCAACATTAATATGAATATTATACTTGTATATATTGCTGGTGCATAAACTCTAATCGTTCTGAACCACCATTTCTTGGCAGTATACCTAATGGAACCATCGCGTGATAGAAGAACTGACTGTGTTGGCGTTATCAAATCTGGTCAAATGAGAAGAATAGGAGACCTACCATGGATTAACACAAACATTCCCCAAACAAGGAGTTAATTTACTAATGTCACAACACAGGGTTGCTCAACAGTGGGAAACCAACTCACAATAGGCAGGGATAAGTAATCCTACACAGTCATTCCACATTTGGTTGTGACTAGTGATGGAGAATTAAATAATTAATTGGGGGGGTTCAATCACCTCCAACCTCATTGCCTGGAGGATCCCAATCCATCTGGTCCAAAAGATGAGGCTGAAGCATTGGCAACACCTTCAGCCAGAAGTGCCAAGTGGGGATCCATCTCGGTATCCCCCATGAGATTCCCAGCATCATGAACGTCAGCCATTTGATTCAGTCCATGTGACGTCAAGGAATGATTGAAGGCACAGGATGTTACAATGGTCATAAACCCATCTAACATGCCTGCAACAGCACTGGGACAAGATACAATGCAGTATCAAAGCAAGAGTTCTGAGGAAAAACCTTCCCAACCCATGACCGAGAAGTTCAGAGGAAGCAAATGTTTAGGCACACAATAAGCTCCAAGCTCAACTCCAAGCCACTCAACACACTGACTGGGAACCATACCACCATTCATACAGTCATGGAGTTGGACAGCACGGAAACAGATCCTTTGCTGCAATTCTTCCATCCCGACCAGATATCATCATTTAATCGAATCCCATTTACCAGCATTTGGAACATATCCCTTCAAACCTTTCCTATTCATGTACCCATCCAGATGCCTTTTAAATGTTGTATTTGTACCAGCCTCCATCACTTCCTCTGGCAGTTCATTCCATGCACACACTGCCCTCTGTGTGAAAAATCTGTCCCTTAGGTCCGTTCAGTTTTGGAATCCCGTAACTTGAGAAAAAGGTCTTGTCTATTCACCCTATCCAGGCCCTTCATGATTTTATAAACGATCAGTTCACCCCTCAGCCTCCAATGCTCCAGAGAACGTAGACCAGCTTATTCAGTGTCGAAAGTTCAAACCTGCCAACCCCGACAACATCCTCATAAATCTTTTCTGCACCCTTTCAAGTTTACCAACATCTTTCTGAAAGCAGGGAGACCAGAATCAAATGCAGTATTCTGGACTAACTAATGTCCTACACAGCCGCAACATGACCTCCTAAGTCCAATACCCAATGCATTGACCTATAAAGACAAGCCGAGCAAATGCCTTCTTCACTGGCCTGTCAAACCGCAACTCCACCTTCAAGAAACCATGAACTTGCAAGCCCAGGTCACTCCCTAGGGTGGTATCATTAAGTCTATAAGTCCTGAACCGATTTGTCCTTCCCAAAATGCAACACCTCGAACTGACAGGAGAATGTGGTTGACCCCTAACAGCCATCTGGAAGATTAGGGATGGGCAATAAACATTGGCATTGCCTATGGAAAATTCTGAATGGGATGCTTGTGTCAGATCATTAATACTTGAGGAGTTGAGTTCACATTCAGAGACATTCAAGAAATGATTTGCAGACCAAGACATTTCTGAAGGAATGAATCATATGCCAGGAAGAAGTTCCAAAACAAGCAACAGCAATAGGCCATTCGGCCCTTCAAACCAGCTCTGCCTTCCATGAAGGCGATGGGCTGATCTGATGTTAATCTCAACTCTACATTCCTGCATGTCCCCAAAAGCCCATCCCACCTTGGGGGGCAGGGTGTCTCAGTGGTTAGCACTGCTGCATCGCTGCACCAGGGACCTGGGTTCGATTCCAGCCTCAGGAGACTGTCTCTGTCAGGTTTGCACATTCTCCCATGTCTGCGTGGGTTTGCTCTGGTTTTTTCCCATTATCCAGGGATGTGTAGGTTAGAGTGGATTGGTCATGCCAAATTGTCCCGTAGTGTCAAGGGATGTGTAGGTTAGAGTGGATTGGTCATGCCAAATTGTCCCGTAGTGTCAAGGGATGTGTAGGTTAGAGTGGATTGGTCATGCCAAATTGTCCCGTAGTGTCCAGGGATGTGTAGGTTAGAGTGGATTGGTCATGCCAAATTGTCCCGTAGTGTCCAGGGATGTGTAGGTTAGAGTGGATTGGTCATGCCAAATTGTCCCGTAGTGTCCAGGGATGTGCAGGTTAGAGTGGATTGGTCATGCCAAATTGTCCCGTAGTGTCCAGGGATGTGTAGGTTAGAGTGGATTGACCATGCTAAATTGCCCACAGTGTTCAGGGATATGCAGGTTAGTTGCAGTAGTCAGGGGTGAATGTAAAACCATATGTTTGGGGAAATGGGTCTGGATGGGATACTCGTCAGCAGGTCAGTGTAGACTTGTTGGGTCAAATGGCCTGTTTCCACACTATATTGATTCAAGGAATTTTATCATTGTAATTCGGAATCTATCTGGCTGTGACTGAAAAATACTTAAAGATACTGCATCCACGACCTTTTGAGGAAGGGAGTTGCAAAGACTCTGAACCCTCCGAGGGAATAAAAATGATTTGTCTTCTTTGTTTTAAATGAGTGCTCACTTATTTTTAAACCATGACCACCTCGTTCTAGATTCTCCCACAAGCATAAACTGTCCTTTCCACACCCACCCAGTCAAGCCACTTTGGGATCTTATATGGATTTTAAAAAATCATGTCTGACCATAGGGAGAGGCTGGATACAATGGGAATGTTTCCCCTGGAGCGTCAGAGCCTGAGGGGAGACTTTATAATGTCATGAGTGGCACAGATAGGATTATTAGCCAAGATCATTTTCATACAGTTGGAGGAGTCCAAAGCAGAGGTCACAGGTTTAAGGTGAAAGATGAAAGATTTAAAAGGGTAACTTTTTCACACAGAAGATGGTGTGTGTATGGAACTAGCTGCCAGAAGAAGTGGTGGAGGCTGGTACAATTATAACATTTAGAAGGCATCTGGATGGGTACATGAATTCATAGAGTTTAAAGGGATATGGGCCAATTGTTGGCAAATGGGACTGGATCAGGTTAAGATACCTGGTCGCCATGGATGAGTTGGACCGAAGGGCCTGTTACCGTGCTGTATAACTCTATGGCTCTTCCAAGCTCCAGAGCATATGGTGCCAGCCTGCCTTGTCTTTTTTCATTCGGTGACCCAGTCCTTCCAGGTATTAGTCTGGTCAACCTTCTCTGAATGGATTCACATTCTTCCTTCAGTCTGGGGACCAATGCTGTGCTATCTGAATCAAAGGCCCAATACTTATTTCGATTATTGATTCGTAATGAATTGGAAAATTGCATGCGTATTCTTAGCTAACTACGAATCTAACTAATGGATTCTGGAAAATGGTACATGACCATTAGAAGGGTCAGTGAGCAAGGTATGATTGACAAATTGGTGTCCATGGGTATTTACAAATGAGTCAACGACAAGACCAAGCGAACCACACAACGCATCCGGTTAGAAATACTGTCAAGACAGATCCCACTGATTTCTCAGCAAAAACCCTTCCCCAGCTCACAGCTCCCTCCAGATATTAGTGACATAGTAGATGCTTTGCAAACTTTACAAGATATTCAAATTGTTCAGTTTTTGATGTCATGAAGACGAGGCACATCTGACTCAAGATTATCTCTGTTTCACTCTCCACCGATACCGCCAGACCTACTGAGTTTCTGCGTTTGTTTCAGTTTTTGATGATCTGATCTTGAAACTGTGGAGAGAATTTGGTATTAATATGTACATTACATATGTATATACTCTTTTCAAATACTTATCACCATTTCTTCAGCTGGTGACACATTGCTAACGCTGTTTGTTTCTGTTGTCCAAACTTTCCCGCCTCAGGCGACTGACTGTGTGGAGTTTGCACGTTCTCCCCGTGTCTGCGTGGGTTTCCTCCGGGTGCTCTGGTTTCCTCCCACAGTCCAAAGATGTGTGGGTCAGGTGAATTGGCCATGCTAAATTGCCCGTAGTGTTAGGTAAGGGGTAAATGTAGGGGTATGGGTTGGTTGCGCTTTGGCGGGTCGGTGTGGACTTGTTGGGCCGAAGGGCCTGTTTCCACACTGTAAAAAAAACTGAAGTTTTCAAATCTTTGGCAATATCAAACCTGGGAAATGAGATGTGCAGGACAGTGAGCAAGGAGCAGCAAACATATCGAAAACAAAGGCAATCTGAAAATGTCACAAGGAGAAAGGGAAGACTGCAGATGCTGGAGATCAGATCAGGCCTCACTCCTGATAAAGGGCTTATACCAGAAACATCGATTCTCCTGCTCCTCGGGTACTGCCTGACCGGCTGTACTTTTCCAGCATCACACTCTTCGCCTGGTAATGTCACCACACAGGGTTGCTCAACAGTTAAAAAAATCAGCTTACACCAGGTTGAGTGAAATGATCTGACAATGGTCATTCCACATCCAGTTGGAACTGGTGGGGAATAATTAAACATGCAATTGGGAGGGAGCACTCACCGCCATCTTCAATGATTGGGGATTCCAGCCAATCAGTCCAAAAGACGAGGCTGAAGAATGTGCCAGGTGGGTGATCCATCTTGGTCTGCCCCATGAGATTCCCAGCTTCCTGAATGTCAGCCATTAGCCAATTCGGTTCAACCAACGTGGAACCATCGAACATGTCTGCAATAGCACTGGGACAAGCTGCAATGCAGTACCAAAGTGAGGGTCCTCCATAAACACCTCCCAATCCCATGACCTGGAAGGTCAAGAGAAACAAAAGAATAGACACACAGTAAGCTACAAGCTCAAGTCCAAGCCACTCAACACACTGACTTGGAACCATATCACCATTCAGAGAGCCATTAAGCCATACAGCATGGAAACAGATCCTTTGGTCCAACTCATCCACGTTGACCAGATATCCTAAATTAATGTAGTCCCATTTGCCAGCATTTGGATCGAGTCCCTCGAAACCCTTTCTATTCATGTACCCGTGCAGATGCCTTTAAATGCTGCAATTGCACCAGCCTCCAACACCCCCCCCCCCCCCACTCTGGCAGCTCATTCTACACACACACATGACCCTGTGTGTGATAAAGTTGCCCCTTGGGTCCCTTTTCAATCTTTCCACTCTCATCTTAAAGCTTTGCCACCTAGTTTTGGACTCCCCTAACATGGGAAAAAAAGATCTTGACTTTTCACCCTATCAATGCCCCACATGATTTTAAAAACCTCGATCAGGTCACCCCTCAGCCTCCAATGCTCCAAAGAAAGCACCCCCAGCCTGTTCAGCCTCTCCCTGTAGCTCAAAGCCTCCAGTCCTGGCAAAGTCCTTGTGAGTATTTTCAGTATTCTTTCCTGTTTAACATCATCTCTCTGAAAGCAGGGAAACCAGAATTGTATGCAGTATTACAAAAATGGCCAAAGCAATGTCCTGTACGGCCATAGCATGACATCTCAACTCCTATACTAAATGCACTGACCTTTCAAGACAAGCGTACCAAACGCCTTCTTCACCACTCTGTCTACCTGCGACTCCACCTTCAAGGAACTATGACCTTGTACCCCAAGGTCTCTCTTTCAGCAACGCTGGCAGGGCCCTATCATTAAGTGCATAGCTCCTGCACTGATTGGTCTGACCAAAATGCAACACCTCACATTTACAGTCCCACGACAATGTGGTCAACAGCCCTTCATCAAATTAGGAATGGGTGATAAACACTAGTATTGCCAATGAAAAATTCCAAGTGTCAGATTATTAACAGAGGGTTTACAATTCAGGGTCTGAGATATTCAAGAGCTGATTTGCGAATCAACACATTCCTGACAGAGAATCGCACATCAGGAAGAACATCCAAAGAAGGAACAAATGTAGGCCACATGGCCCTTCACGTTTGTTCTGCCTTCCACGAAGATCACAGCGGATCTGATTTTAACATCAACTCTACATTCCTGCTCCTTCCCCAATAATCCCACCCACTCTTGGTCATTAAGAATCAATCTATTTTTGCCTTAAAAATACTGCAAGATTCTGCATCCACTGCCTGTTGAGGAAGAGAATTCCAAAGACTCTCACCCTCTGAGAGAAAAAATGTTTTCCCATCTCGGTTTCAAACAGGTGCTCACTTATTTTTAAACCGTGACCCCCGAGATCTAGATTCTCCCACAAGAGGGAACGTCCTTTCTACACGCACCCTGTTAGGTCCCCTCAGGATGTTATATATTTCAAAAGAATCCCTTCTGACCAGTGGGAGAGGCTGAATTGGCTGTGGCTTTTTCTCCTGGAGCGTAGGAGGCCGGGGTTTGACCTTATTCCATGGGGTCATGAGGGGCATGCATTGGGTGAGTGGTCAATATCTTTATACCAGGGCAGGGGAGTCCAAACCAGAGGGAATAGGTTTAAAGTGAGAGAGGAAAGATATAAAAGGGACCTTATGGATAACTCTTTCATGCTGAAGGTGGTGCAGGTATGGAAGAAGCAGCCAAAGGAAGTGTTGTAGGTGGGTAACATTTTAACATTTAAGAGGCATCTGGATGGGTCCATGAATATGAAGAATTGAGAGGGAGATGGGGCAAATGCTGGAAAATGGGACTACAGGAGCATGGGATATCTGGTCAACAAGGATGAGTTAGACCAAAGAGCCTATTTCCATGTTCTGCAACTCTATGACTCTTCGAAACACCAGGGGATACGGACCCAGCCTGCCTTGCCTATCCTCTTATTCCAGGTATGAGTTACGCAAACCTTCTCTGAGCTACTTCTAACTCATCCTTCTATCAGTCCGGGAACCAAAACTGTGCTGTCAGAATCAATACTTATTTCAATTATTAATTCAAAATGAACTGAAAATTCCACAAGTATTGCTAACCAACTGTGAGTCTAACTAATACAATCCGGAAATTGGTATTTGGCCATGAGCAGGGTCATTGATCAAGGTATGATTGACAAATTAGTATCCGAGTCAGTGAGGCAACAAAATCAGATCAATCGTTCAGCTATAGGTTAATGAGGAAAGAAATGTGTTTTCAAAGATATTGGTCTTGTACTCATGGAGTCATAGAGTCATGGAGATGTACAGCATGGAAACAGACCATTCAGTCCAATTCATCCATGCCAACCAGATAGCCCAACCCGATCAAGTCCCACCTGCCAGCACCTGGCCCATATCCCTCCGAACCCTTCCTATTCATTTACCAATCCAGATGCCTTTTAAATGTTGTAATTGTACCAGCCTCCACCATGTCCTCTGGCAGTTCATTCCATACACATACCATTATCTGCATGAAAACTTTTCCCCTTAGGTCTCTTTTATATCTTTTTCCTCTCAATCTAAATTTATGCCCTCTAGTTCTGGACTCCTCCACCCCAGGGGAAAGACTTTGTCTATTTATCCTATCCATGCTCTTCATGATTTTATAAACCTCTATGAGGTCACCCCTCAGCCTCCAGCATGAAACCAACATGGTCATTCTAAAAGATGAGAGACTTAACAAACAATCTGGATCTTTTTCAACATATAATTTCTGTTACATCACACTGTAAACTTTTGCTATAAATTCTGTGTCTTACAATCTTATTCTCCACAATCACCTGATGAAGGAGCAGCGCTCTGAAAGCTAGTGCTTCCAAATAAACCTTGGACTATAACCTGGTGTTGTGTAATTTTCAACTTTATTCTATCCATGCCTCTCATGATTTTATGAACTTCTAACAGGTCACCTCTCAGCCTCCAATGCTCCAGGGAAAACAGCCTCAATCTATTCAGCCTCTACCGTTAGCTCAAATCATCCAACCCTGACAACATCCTTGTCAATCGTTTCTGAACCCTTTCAATATTTACAACATCCTTCCGACAGGAGGGAGACCAAGGAATACTCCACAAGTGGCCGAATGAATGTCCTGTACAGTCGCAGCATGACCTCCCAACTCCGAGACCTGATGCTCCAATGAATAACGGAAAGCATACCAATCGCCTTCCTCACTATCCTATCCACCAGCAACTCCATTTACAATGAGCTATGAACCTCCACTCCATTCTTGTGCAACTTCACATTACAGAAAAATCGCGCTTCAGAAACAGCACTTAAAGTGTTCGTGCCAATCATGTTGCAGCCAACACACATTTTACAACTTCACAATGTAGAAAGTGTCCTCAATTCTTCAATGATGTTACAGTGAATTTGCGTTGATGGAACACAAATAACAGAACAACCAGCAATTGGTCCCTGAGGGATTCCTAAGGGATAAACATTGAGTCTAATGTGACTCATCTTCATGACATCAAAAACTGACCAATTTGACAGCCTTGTGAAGTTTACAAGGGATTTGGTGATCCACAGTGTCACTAATATCTGAAGGGAGCTGTGGCCTGGGGAAGGCTTTCACTGAGAAACCCGTGGGATCTTTCTTGACAACATCTCCTATCTGAGGTATTGTGGTAGTTGTTTATTTATGTGATTTATCTGTTCCTTGTGTTTGCCCCATGTTAGTCTTTAGATGGTAGAACGTGTCGCATGTCAATCTATCATTTTGCCTGTTTCTTGAGTAAGTTTTCTTTGTAATAAGTTAATTAACTTTGTTTAATAAAGTCACCTCAGACATACTTTTTGTCGAGGGACTAATATATGAGCAGGGAGATTTGTGAGAGCTGCTCAGGACGACTGAAACCAGTAATTCTGGGGCAGATCCAGGGAAATAGTGAGGAAAGAGATCACTCTGAGACTGGTACAGTTGGGAACATGAGTGAGACAAACAGTCAGAGCAGGAAGGAAAAAAACAGAGAACAAGGTAGGATTGATAAACTAAACTGCATTTATTTCAATGCAAGAAGCCTAACGGGGAAGGCAGATGAATTGAGGGTATGGTTAGGAACATGGAACTGAGGCATCAGAGCAATTACAGAGACATGGCTCCGGGTAGACAGTACTGGCAGCTTAATGTTCCAGGATACAAATGCTATAGGAAGGATAGCAAAGAGGGTGAGAGAGGAGGGGGAATAGCGTTTCTGATAAGGGATAGCATTATGGTTGTACTGAGGGAAGGTATTCCTGGGAATGCATCCAAGGAGGTTATTTTGGTGGAACCGAGAAGTAGGAAGGGGATGATGACCTTAGTGGGATTATATTCTTGAACTCTCGAATAATTGGCGGGAAAATGCAAAGCAAATTTTAAAGGAGATCTCAGTTATCTGTAAGAATAATAGGGTGGTATTGGTCGGGGGTTTTAACTTTCCAAATATAAACTGGGGCCCGCCATAGTTTAAGGGTTTAGATGTAAGTATGTACAAGAAAATTTTGTGATTCATCATTCAGATGTACCGACTAGAGAAAACGCAAAACTTGACCTCCTCTTGGGAAATAAGGCAGAGCAGGTGGAGGGGGAGCACTCAGGGGCAAGTGACTGTAAATCTATTATTTTTAGAATAAATTAGTAATGGAAAAGGTGAGACCGCATCTAAAAGTTGAAGTTCAAAATTGGAGAAAGGCCAAATTTGACAGTATTAGACAAGAACATTCAAAAGTTGAGTGGGGATAGATGTTCGCAGGTAAAGGGACGGCTGGAAAATGAGAAGCTTTCAGATGTGAGATAACGAGAGTCCAGAGACAACATATTCCTGTTAGGGTGAGAGGCAAGGCTGGGAGGTGTAGGGAATGATGGGTGATGAGAGAAATTGAGACTTTGGTATAGAAAAAGAAGGAAATGCGTCAGGGATAGAGAGATCGAGTCAATCTGTAAAAGAGTATACAGGCAATCGGAGCAATTTTTGAGGGAAGTCAGGAGGGCAAAAAGTGGATATGAGATAGCTATGGCAAATAGGGTTAAGGAGAATCCAAATGGATTTTATATATATACACATACAAAGCACAAAAGGATAACGAGGGAGAGAACAGTGTCCTATCAAGTTCAGCAAGAGAACCCACGTGTGGAACTGCAGGAGATGGGGGAAGATATTAAATGAATATTTTGCATCAGGCATTGACTAAGCCACTTTTGGAATATTGTTTGCAATTCTGGTCTCCTCCAATTGGAACGAACTTGTGAAACTTGCAAGGGTTCAGAAAAGATTTACGAGGAAGGGTTTGGAGGGATGTGGGCTGCGTGCTGGCAGGTGGGACTGGATTGGGTTCAGAAATCCGGTCTGCATGGCCGGGTTCGACCGAAGGGTCTCTTTCCATGCTGGACATCTCGATGACTCTCTGTTGACTGTGGAGAAGGACATGGAAGATATAGAATGTGGTGCAATAATTAGTGACATCTTGACCAATGTCCATATTACAGAAGAGGGGGTAATGGATGTTGTAAAATGCATAAAAGTGGGTAAATCCCCAAGACCTGATCAGTTGTACTCTAGAACTCTGTGCGAAGCCAGCGAATTGAACCCAGGCCCTTGGCACAGTGAACCAGCAATGCCAACCGCTGAGCCACCGTGCCAACATTTGGATGTAGTTGTGATTGCACCAGATGGGGTACAGAGGAGATGCTCCAGGATGTTGGCTGGCATGGAACAGTTCAGCGATGAAGTGAGGCTGGCTAAGTTTGAGTTGTTTTCTTGTGACAGGGAGGATTGAGGGGGGACCTGATAGAGGTGTGTAAGAGTATGAGGGGCACGGACAGCCTGGATACAAAGCAATAGTTCCCCTTAATCACAGGGTCAATAACAGGCGGGGGGCCTCATGTTAAGGTGAAAGGCAGGAGGGTGCGAGTGGATTTGAGGGGCACTATCACCCAGAGGGTGGTGGGGATCTGGAGTATACGACCTGAGAGGGTAGGTGATCTCATAACCTTTAAAAAGTACTTGGAGGAACAGTTGAAATGTCAAGGCTATGGGCCTAATGCAGGGAAGAGGGGCTGGTGTGTTCTACTGGGAAGGCTGAAGCCAAGTAGTTATTCAACCCCAACTTCAAATACACAGGAAGCGCAGGGTTAAGGTGAGAGGGGGAAAGTTTAAAGCAGATGTGCGAGGAAAGTTTTATTCCATAGAGGGTGGGAGGTGCCTGGAACACATTGCCAGGGGAGATGGGAGGAGATACAGTCACAGAGTTTAAGGGACATTTGGACAGACACGTAAACAGGCAGGGAATCGAGGGATACGGACCATGTGCAGGCAGAGGGGATTAGTTTAGAATGGCATCACGGTCAGCACAGACACGGTGGGCCGAAGGGCCTGTTCTTGTGCTACACTGCCCTACATCCTCTATGTTCCCCATTATTATTTCCCCAGCCTCATTTTCGAGGGCTTTGTAACTGTTTCAATGGCCATGAATGTGCAGAGAGAGGGAGCAGGATCAAAGGGTTAAATGGCCCATTCCTGTTCCTGCAGTTACACAGAAACAGTGACTCGCATTCAAATGCCAAAATATCGAAGTTGTTTCGAAGTAGGTTATTCAGTAATGAGAGAGCTCCGTCTGTGTTTGCGTTCACCTCCTGCTCACATTTCAGGCATTCTTTCTCCCATTGGGAGCTCTGAAGTGCTGTAAATTATATCAAATGTTGCACAACTGCAATTAGTTTCATTGTTCCCGCCTCAAGGTATGTTCCTTCATTAGCTGCCCAAATCATCGCTAAAATTGCAGGTTGTAATAACAAGTGTGAGGCTGAGATAAAGAGCATTTCCTGCAAATGTCAGAAATTTGTAGATGGAGCAGCTTTTTCAGAATCATAGTCATAAAGATGTACAGCACAGAAACAGATCCTACAACTTGTCCATGCCGACCAAATATCCCAACCTAATCTGGTCCCATTTGCCAGCACCCGGCCCATATCCCTCTAAACCCTTCCTATTCATATACCCATCCAGATGCACTTTAAGTGCAGTAATTGTATCAGCCTCTACAACATCCCCTGGCAGCTCATTCCATAGCCGTACCACCCTCTGTGTGAAAATGTTGCCACTCAGGTCACTTTTATATCGTTCCCCTCTCATCCTACAGCTATGCACTTTCGCTCTGGACTCCACCAATCCTAGGGAAAAGACATTGTCTATTTATCCTATCCATGTCCCTCATGATGTTTTAAACCTTGATAAAGTCACCCTTCAGTCTTCAACGGTCCAGGGAAAATAGCCCCAGCCTATTCAGCCTCTCCCTCCAGTTCAAATCCTCCAACCCTGGCTACGTCCCTGTAAGTCTTTTCTGAACCCTTTCAACATCCTTCAGATAGGAAGGCGACCAGAATTGCACACAATATTCCAAAAATGGCCAAACCAATGTCCTGTACAGCTGCAACATGACAACCCAAATCCTACACTCAATGCTCTGACAAATAAAGGAAAGCATACCAAACGTGGTGGAGGTATTTCCACTAGGCGGAGAGACTAGGACCCGAGGGCACAGCCTGTGAGTGAAGGGGTGACCCTTTTTAACTGAGATGAGGAAGAATTTCTTCAGACAGAGAGTGGTGAATCTGTGCAACTCACTGCTGCAGAAGGCTATAGAGGCCACGTCACTGAGTGGATTTAAAATAGTGACAGATAGGTTCTCGATGAGTGAGGGGACCAAAGGTTGGGGGGGGGGGGTGGGGAAGGCAGGAGAATGGAGTTGAGAACCATATCAGCCATGATCCAATGGGAAGCAGACTCAATGGGCCAGTTCTGTTCCTGTATCTGTTGGTCCAAATGAGAGTGTGATGACTAGATTAGATTAGATTCAATATGGAAACAGGTCCTTCGGCCCAACCAGTCTACACCGACCCTCCAAAGAACAACCCACCCAGACCCATGTCCCTCTGACTAACGCACCTAACTCTGTGGGCAATTTAGCAATGGAGATCCGGCAGTGGCTAATCATCGGTGGCGAATCTGCCGTGGCGAATCGGCACCAACCCATCCTATCTACCTGCGACTCCACTTTCAAGGAGCTATGAACCTGCACTCCATTCTTGTGCAACTCCACATTATAGAAAACCCACGCTTCAGAAACAGCACTTAACGTGTTGGGGCCAATCATGTTGTAACGAATACACATTTGAAAAGTTCAGGCTAGGATTTGACTTGACAACATCTCCTACCTGAGGCATTGTGGGCGTTGTTTATTCATGTGATTTATCTGTTACTTGTGTTTGCCTCATGTTAATCTTGAGATGGTAGAACATGTCGCATGTCAATCTTTCCTTCTGTATGTATCTCGAGTTAGTTTTCTTTGTAATAAGTTAATTAAACTTGTTTAAGAAAGTAATCTTGAAGATTTTTCTTCTAGGGGACTAATATACGAGCAAGGAAATTTGCGAGAGCTGCTCGGGAGCATTGAATCTTGTAATTTAGGGGAGGATCCAAAGAAATAGTGAGGAAAGAGATCAATCTGAGACTGGTACAGTTGGGAAAATGAGTGAGACAAACAGTCAGGGCAGGCAGGAAAAAAACAGAACAAGGTAGGATTGATAAATTAAACTGCATTTATTTCAATGCAAGAGGCCGAAAAGGGAAGGCAGATGAACTAAGGGCATAGTTAAGGATATGGTACTGGGGCATAATAGCAAACACTCACCTCCACCACTTCCTCTGGCAGCTCATTCCATACATGCTTGAAAACATAGTCTCTTCAGTCGCTTTTATATCCTTCCCCTCTCACCCTAAATCTATGCCCTCTCGTTCTGGACTCCTCCACCCCAGGGAAGAGACTTTGTCTACTTATCCCATCTGTGCTCATCATGACTGACGTCAGGCACCAGCCCTGCCTTATTTCCCAAGGAATAAAGGCCAGGTGCTGACTAATGGGACGAGACTGGGTTCGGATATCTGGTCAGCATGGACGAGTTGGAGCGAAGGGCCTGATTCCGTACTGTACATCTCTATGACTAATGCAATCATCATGTTATACAAGAACTGGTTGTGTTGGCATTATCAAATCTGGTCAAATGTGTAGTGTAGGAGGGCCAAGTAAATAAGTGTGAAAGGTGGAATAACATACTTCTCACCCCCAATCTGTTACCATAGAATCCCTACAGTGTGGAAACTAGCCCTTCAGCCCAATGAGACCACACCAACCCTCCGAACAGTAAGCCACACAGACCTATTCCCTCACTACTGTACCCTAAACTGCACATACCTGGACATGATGGGACAATTTAGCATGGTCAATTCACCCTAATATGCACATCCTTAGGCACTATGGACAATTTGGAATGGCCAGTTCACCATAACCTACACATCCTTGGATACTATGGACAATTTAGCATGGCTAATCCATCCCAACCTGCACATCCCTCAACACTAGGGGACAATTTAGCACGGCCAATTCACCCTAATCTGCACATCCCTGGACATTATGGGATAACTTAGCACGGCCAATCCACCCGAACCTGCATGTCTATGGACTGTGGGATGAATTCGGAGCACCCGGATGAAACCCACACAGACACGGGGAGAATGCACAAACTCCACGCAGATCATCACCTGAGGATGAAATCGAACCCGAGTCCGTGGCGCTGTGAGGCAACAATGTTCCATATTACCATTTTTACAGACCACCTTTGTGACACACCTCACCCTATCTTCTTCAAAACATGATTACAGCCGTAAACGTGGGATATGGGCCAAATGCTGGCAAATGGGATTCGATTAAATGATGATATCTGGTCGGTATGGAAGAATTGCACCAAAGGATCAGTTTCCGTGCTGTCCAACTCTCTGACTGTGTGAATGGTGATATGGTTCCCAGTCAGTGTGTTGGAGTTGGGCTGGGAACTTCTTGTGTGCCGATTCTTTTGCTTCCCCTGAGCGTCCACGTCATGGGTTGGGGAGGGTTTTCTGCACCACTCTTGCTTTGGTACTGCATTGCATCTTGTCCCAGTGCTGTTACAGGCATTTTAGATGGGTTCATGACCATTGTAGCATCCTGGGCCTTCAGTCATTCCTTGATGTCACAGGGACTGAATCGAATTGGCTAATGGCTGATGTTCATGATGCTGGGAATCTCATGGGGGAGATCGAGATGGATCACCCACTTGGCACTTCTGGCTGAAGGTGTTACAGATGCTTCAGCCTCATCTTTTGGACCTGATGGGTTGGGATCCTCCAGGCAGTGAGAGGTGATAAGGGATAAGGCCAGGTGCTGACAAATGGGACAAGATTAGGTTCAGAAAGGGTCTGATTCCTTCCTGAACATATGACTAATGCAATCATCATGTTACAGAAGAACTGGTTGTGTTGGCATTATCAAATCAGGTAAAATGAGAAGTGCTACCACAGAGCAATACCAAACATGCACTAAACAATGAGTTAATTTACTGATCCATTTCGGTCTCCCCCATGAGATTCCCAGCATCATGAACGTAACGCTCCTGGGCAAACAGCCACTTAGAATCATGAAGTCATACATGCTCCAGCCCGTCCATGTGACCAGATATCCCAACCCAATCTAGTCCCACCTGCCAGCACCCGGCCCATATCCCTCTCAACCCTTCCTACTCCTATACCCATCTAGATGCTGTTTAAATGTTGCAATTGTACCAGCCTCCGCCACTTCCTCTGGCAGCTTATTCCACATATAGAGTCATAGAGATTTACAGCATGGAAACAGACCCTTCGGTCCAACCCGTCCATGCTGACCAGATATCCCAACCCAATCTAGTCCCACCTGCTAGCACCCGGCCCATATCCCTCCAAACCCTTCCTATTCATATACCCATCCAAATGCCTCTTATCTGTTGCAATTGTACCAGCCTCCACCACATCCTCTGGCAGCTCATTCCATACACGTACCACCCTTTGCAAAAAAAAATTGCCCGTTAGGTCTCTTTTATATCTTTCCCCTCTCACCCTAAACCTATGCCCTCTAGTTCTGGACTCCCCAACCCCAGGGAAAAGACTTTGCCTATTTACCCTATCCATGCCCCTCATAATTTTGTAAACATCTATAAGGTCACCCCTCAGCCTCCGATGCTCCAGGGAAAACAGCCCGAGCCTGTTCAGCCTCTCCCTGTAGCTCAGATCCTCCAACCCTGGCAACATTCTTGTAAATCTTTTCTGAATCCTTTTAAGTTTCACAACGTCCTTCCGGTAGGAAGGAGATCAGAATTGCACGCAATATTCCAACAGTGGCCTAACCAACGTCCTGTACAGCCGCAACATGACCTCCCAACTCCTGTACTCAATACTCTGACCAATAAGAGAAAGCATACCAAACGCCTTCTTCACTATCCTATCTACCTGCGACTCCACTTTCAAGGAGCTATGAACCTGCACTCCAAGGTCTCTTTGTTCAGCAGCACTCTCTAGAACTTTACCATTAAGTATATAAGTCCTGTTAAGATTTGTTTTCCCAAAATGCAGCACCTCGCATTTATCTGATTTAAATTCCATCTGCCACTTCTCAGCCCATTGGCCCATCTGGTCAAGATCCTGTTGTAATCTGAGGTAGCCCTCTTCACTGTCCACTACACCTCCAATTTTGGTGTCATCTGCAAACTTACTAACTCTTATGCTCACATCCAATCATTTATGTAAATGACAAAAAGTAGAGGGCCCAGCACCGATCCTTGTAGCACTCCACTGGTCACAGGCCTCCAGTCTGAAAAACAGCCCTCCACCATTACCCTCTGTCTTCTACCTTTGAGCCAGTTCTGTATCCAAATGGCTGGTTCTCCCTGTATTCCATGAGATCTAACCTTGCTAATCAGTCTCCCATGGGGAACCTTGTCAAACGCCTTACTGAAGTCCATATAGATTATATCTACTGCTCTGCACTCAACAATCTTCTTTGTTACTTCATCAAAAAACTCAGTCAAGTTTGTGAGACATGATTTCCCACGCACAAAGCCATGTTGACTATCCCGAATCAGTCCTTGCCTTTCCAAATACATGTACATCCTAAGTCCCTCAGGATTCCCTCCAACAACTTGCCCACCACCAAGGACAGGCTCACTGGTCTGCAGTTCCCTGGCTTGTCCTTACCACTCTTCTTAAACAGTGGCACCACGTTTGCCAACCTCCAGCCTTCCGGCACCTCACCTGTGACTATTGATGAGACAAATATCTCAGCAAGAGGCCCAGCAATCACTTCTCTAGCTTCACACAGAGTTCTCGGGTACACCTGATCAGGTCCTGGGGATTTATCCACCTTTAACCGTTTCAAGACATCCAGCACTTCCTCCTCTGTAATCTGGACATTTTGCAAGATGTCACCCTGTATTTCCGTACATTCTATATCTTCCATATCCTTTTCCACAGTAAACACTGATGCAAAATATTCATTTAGTATCTCCCTCATTTTCTGTGGCTCCACACAAAGGCCGCCTTGCTGATCTTCAAGGGGCTCTATTTTCTCCCTAGTTACCCTTTTGTTTTTAACATATTTGTAAAGCCCCTTTGGATTCTCCTTAATTCTGTTTGCTAAAGCTATCTCATGTCCCCTTTTTGCCCTCCTGATTTCCCTCTTAAGTATACTCCTACTTCCTTTATACTCTTCTGAGGATTCACTCGACCTATCCTGCCTATACCTGACATATGCTTCCTTCCTTTTCTTAACCAAACTCTCAATTTCTTTAGTCATCCAGCATTCCCTATACCTACCAGCCTTCCCTTTCACCCTGACAGGAATATACTTTCTCTGGATTCTTGTTATCTCATTTCTGAAGGCTTCCCATTTTCCAGCCATCCCTTTACCTACAAACATCTGCCCCCAGTCAGCTTTCAAACGTTCTTGCCTAAAACCATCAAAATTGGCCTTTCTCCAATTTAGAACTTCAACTTTTAGATCTGGTCTATCCTTTTCCATCACTATTTTAAAACGAATAGATTTATGATCAGTGGCCCCAAAGTGCTCCCCCACTGACACCTCAGTCTATTGCCCTGCCTTATTTCCCAAGAGTAGGTCAATTTTTGCACCTTCTCTAGTAGGTACATCCACATACTGAATCAGAAAATTGTCTTGTGCACAATTAAGAAATTCCTCTCCATCTAAACCTTTAACACTATGGCAGTCCCAGTTGATGTTTGGAAAGTTAAAATCCCCTACCATAACCACTCTATTATTCTGACAGACAGCTGAGATCTCCTTACAAGTTTGTTTCTCAATTTCCCTCTGACTATTGGGGAGTCTGTAATCCAATCCCAATAAAGTGATCATCCCTTTCTTGTTTCTGAGTTCCACCCAAATATCTTCCCTGGATGTATTTCTGGGAATATCCTCTCTTAGCACAGCTATAATGCTGTCCCTTATCAAAAATGCCACTCCCCTTCCTCTTTTGCCTCCCTTTCTATCCTTCCTGTAGCATTTGTATCCTGGAACATTCAGCTGCCAGTCCTGCCCATCCCTGAGCCATGTTTCTGTAATTGCTATGATATCCCAGTCGCATGTTCCTAACCATGCCCTGAGTTCATCTGCCTTCCGTGTTCGGCCCCTGCATTGAAATAAATGCAGTTTAATTTATTAGTCCTACCTTGTCCCTGCCTGCCCTGACTGTTTGATTCACTTCTGTTCTCAGCTGTACCCGCCCCATCCTCCCACCTTACTAGTTTAAATCCTCCCAAACAGTTCTAGCAAATTTCCCTGCCAGTATATTAGTCCCCTTCCAATTTAGGTGCAATCCGTCCTTCTTGTACAGGTTACTTCTACCCCAAAAGAGATTCCAATGATCCAAAATGTGAATCCTTCTCCCATACACCAGCTCCTCAGCCATGGATTCATCTGCTCTGTCCTCCTATTCCTGCCCTCACTAGCTCGTAGCACTGGGAGTAATCCAAATATTACTACCCTTGAGGACCTCCTTTTTAAAATTCTACCTAACTCTCTGTAATCTCCCTTCAGAGTCTCAATCTTTTCCCTTCCAATGTCTTTGGTTCCAATATGGACAGTGACCTCCTGCTGGCCCCTCTCCCCCGTGAGAACATTCTGCACCCTCTCTGAGACATCCTTGATCCTGGCACCAGGGAAACAACACACCATTCTGCTTTTTCTCTGTGGCCACAGAAACGTCTGTCTGTACCTCGGATTACAGAATCCCCTAACACAATTGATCTCTTGGAAGCCGACGTACCCCTCGTCGCATTAGAGCCAGTCTCAATACCAGAAACTTGGCTGTTTGTGCTACGTTCCCCTGAGAATCCATCACCCCCTACATTTTCCAAAACAGCATACCTGTTTGAAATGGGTATATCCACAAAAGACTCCTGCTCTAGCTGCCGACCTCTCGTACCCTTCCTGGAGTTAACCCATCTTTGTGACTGGATCTGAGATGTTCCCCCCTTTCTATAACTGCCATCCATCGCATACTGTAGCTGTTGCAAATTCCTCATCGCTTCTATTTGTCTCTCCAACCGATCCACTTGATCTGATAAGATTTGCATCCAACAGCATTTATGGCAGATGTAATCCGTAGTAACCCTTAAACTCTCTTTAAACTCCCACATCTGACAAAAAGTACATATCACTGCAAAGGCCATTTTTGCTCTTTCACAATCTACAGACCCAGAAAATAACATCGTCTTATTCCTCTACAAATACTGCCCCAGGTTAAATTAATAGCTATGGTTTATATTTTAAGTTTAATCAAGACTAAGCTTCAAAAACATATAATCAAGAAAGAATCCACTGTCCCCACTACTGCAGCCTTTCTATTGGACAGATATATCACCCTCTGTGTGAAAATGTTGCCCCCTCGGTCTCTTTTATATTCTTCCCCTCTCAGTCTAAACCTATGCCCTCTACTGCTGGACTCCCCCACAAGTAGGGAAAAGATATTTACCCTATCCATGCCCCTCATGATTTTATAAATCTCTATGAGATCACCCCCTCAGCCTCTGACACTCCAGGGAAAACCACCCCAGACTGTTCAACCTTTCCCTGTAGCTCAAATCATCCAAACCTTGCAAAATCCTTGTAAATCTTTTCTGAATGCTTTCAATTTCACAACATCTTTCCAATAGGAAGGAGACCAGAATTGCACGCAATATTCTAACAGTGGCGTAACCAATGTCCTGTACAGCCGCAACATGACCTCCCAACTCCTGTATTCAATACTCTGACCAATAAAGGAAGCATACCAAATGCCTACATGACTATCCTATCCACCTGCAACTCCACTTTGAAGGATCTATGAACCTGCACTCCAAGGTCTCTTTGTTCAGCAACATTTCCCAGGACATTACCAAAAAGGTTAGATTAGATTCCCTCCAGTGTGGAAACAGGCCCTTCAGCCCAACTAGTCCACACCGACCCTCCAAAGAGTAACTCACCCAGACCCATTCCCCCTAATTAATGCACCTAACTCTGTGGGCAATTTAGCATGGCCAATTCACCTAACCTGCACATCTTTGGACTGTGAGAGGAAACCAGAGCACCCGGAGGAAACCCACGTAGACGCAGGGAGAATGTGCAAACTCTACACTGACAGTAGGCCAAAGCTGGAATCGAACGTGGGACCCTGGTGCTGGGAGGCAGCAGTGTTAACCACTGAGCCGCCACGCTGCCCATGAACATGTGAGCGCGACACAGACAGTTGCCGGAGGGTGGAATTGAACCTGGGTTACTGGTGCTGTGAAGTAACAGTGCTAACCATTGAGCCACCATGCTGCCCTCAGGTTGGAAATATAAATAACTCCAATCTCGATCATGAACCTGTGACATCAGAAGACATGATGGAGATATTAACAGCAAATATAAATGCAGTTGAATGTTTTTAGGATGAATTTCACCAAATCATAAAGAAGGACACATCAAACATCATGGAGCTGTCAGCTTCTGTAACTCGCCCAGTGATTGTGTCTGGATCTGTCATCACTGCTCGAGCAGTTGCAGCTTTGATTGCAGCCTATTTGTAATGTCAGCTGCTGCTGTCTGGTGTGTTGTCTCTGAAGGTGATCGACACCATGAAATGTTGGCTCATGGTTTGGTCTTCGAGTAAAAAATGATGTCTGCAGATGCTGGAGATCACAGCTGAAAATGTGTTGCTGGTCAAAGCACAGCAGGCCAGGCAGCATCTCAGGAATAGAGAATTCGACGTTTCGAGCATAAGCCCTTCATCAGGAATGAGAGAGAGTAGCCAAGCAGGCTAAGATAAAAGGTAGGGAGGAGGGACTTGGGGGAGGGGCGATGGAGGTGGGATAGGTGGAAGGAGGTCAAGGTGAGGGTGAATTCATACCTTGTGGTTGGAGGGTTCCCAGGCGGAAGATGAGGCGCTCCTCCTCCAGCCGTCGTGTTGTTATGTTCTGCCGGTGGAGGAGTCCAAGGACCTGCATGTCCTCGGTGGAGTGGGAGGGAGAGTTAAAGTGTTGAGCCACGGGGTGGTTGGGTTGGTTGGTCCGGGCGTCCCTGAGGTGTTCTCTGAAGCGTTCCGCAAGTAAGCGGCCTATCTCACCAATATAGAGGAGGCCACATCGGGTGCAGCGGATGCAACAGATGATGTGTGTGGAGGTACAGGTGAACTTGTGGCGGATATGGAAGGATTCCTTGGGGCCTTGGAGGGAAGTGAGTGTGGAGGTGTGGGCGCAAGTTTTACATTTCCTGCGGTTGTAGGGGAAGGTGCCGGGGGTGGAGGTTGGGTTGGTGGGGGGTGTGGATCTGACGAGGGAGTCACGAAGGGAGTGGTCCTTGCGGAATGCTGATAGGGGAGGGGAGGGAAATATATCCTTGGTGGTGGGGTCCGTTTGGAGGTTGCGGAAATGACGGCGGATGATACGTTGTATGCGGAAGTTGGTGGGGTGGTAGGTGAGAACCAGTGGGGTTCTGTCTCGGTGGCGGTTGGAAGAGCGGGGCTCAAGGGCCCGCTCTTCCCGCTCCTCCGCCCTTGAGCCCCGCTCCTCCAACCGCCACCAAGACAGAACCCCACTGGTTCTCACCTACCACCCCACCAACCTCCGCATACAACGTATCATCTGCCGTCATTTCCGCCACCTCCAAACGGACCCCACCACCAAGGATATATTTCCCTCCCCTCCCCTATCAGCGTTCTGCAAGGACCACTCCCTTTGTGACTCCCTCGTCAGATCCACACCCCCCACCAACCCAACCTCCACCCCCGGCACCTTCCCCTGCAACCGCAGGAAATGTAAAACTTGCGCCCACACCTCCACACTCACTTCCCTCCAAGGCCCCAAGGGATCCTTCCATATCCGCCACAAGTTCACCTGTACCTCCACACACATCATCTATTGCATCCGCTGCACCCGATGTGGCCTCCTCTATATTGGTGAGACAGGCCGCTTACTTGCGGAACGCTTCAGAGAACACCTCAGGGACGCCCGGACCAACCAACCCAACCACCCCGTGGCTCAACACTTTAACTCTCCCTCCCACTCCACCGAGGACATGCAGGTCCTTGGACTCCTCCACCGGCAGAACATAACAACACGACGGCTGGAGGAGGAGCGCCTCATCTTCCGCCTGGGAACCCTCCAACCACAAGGTATGAATTCAGATTTCTCCAGTTTCCTCATTTCCCCTCCCCCCACCTTGTCTCAGTCGGTTCCCTCAACTCAGCACCGCCCTCCTAACCTGCAATCCTCTTCCTGACCTCTCCGCCCCCACCCCACTCCGGCCTATCACCCTCACCTTGACCTCCTTCCACCTATCCCACCTCCATCGCCCCTCCTCCAAGTCCCTCCTCCCTACCTTTTATCTTAGCCTGCTTGGCTACTCTCTCTCATTCCTGATGAAGGGCTTATGCTCGAAACGTCGAATTCTCTATTCCTGAGATGCTGCCAGGCCTGCTGTGCTTTGACCAGCAACACATTTTCAGTCATGGTTTGGTCTATCTGTTACAAAGCAGAGGCTGGCACCCCTCTGATAATAAAACTGAAACACCCAGAAAAGATCGTCTCGTAATCTAATAAAAATAAATGTGAAAGGTGGTATAACATACCCCTCATCCCCAATCTGTTCCTATAGAATCCCTACAGTGTGGAAACTGGCCCTTCAGCCCAATGAGTCCACACCGACCCTCCGAAGAGTAAGCCACCCAGACCCATTGCTGACTACTCTACTCTAATCTGCACATCCCTGGACACGTTGGGAAAATTTAGCATGGCCAATTCAACCTAATATGCACATCCTTAAACACTGTGGACAATTTGGAATGGCTAATCCACCATAACCTACACATCCTTGGATACTATGGACAATTTAGCACGGCCAATCCACCCGAACCTGCACATCCCTCTACACTAGGGGACAATTTAGCATGGCCAATTCACCCTAACCTGCACATCCCTCAACACTAGGGGACAATTTAGCATGGCCAATTCACCCTAACCTGCACATCCCTGAACATTATGGGATAACTTAGCACGGCCAATCCACCCGAACCTGCACATCTTTGGACTGTGGGATGAATTCGGAGCACCCGGATGAAACCCACACAGACACGGGGAGAATGCACAAACTCCACGCAGATCATCACCTGAGGATGAAATCGAACCCGAGTCCGTGGCGCTGTGAGGCAACAATGTTCCATATTACCATTTTTACAGACCACCTTTGTGACACACCTCACCCTGTCTCCTTCAAAATATGATTACAGCCGTAAACGTGGGATATGGGCCAAATGCTGGCAAATGGGATTCGATTAAATGGTGATATCTGGTCGGTATGGAAGAGTTGCACCAAATGATCAGTTTCCGTGCTGTCCAACTCTCTGGCTGTGTGAATGGTGATATGGTTCCCAGTCAGTGTGTTGGAGTTGGGCTGGGAGCTTCTTATGTGCCGATTCTTTTGCTTCCCCTGAGCGTCCACGTCATGGGTTGGGGAGGGTTTTCTGCACCACTCTTGCTTTGGTACTGCATTGCATCTTGTCCCAGTGCTGTTACAGGCATTTTAGATGGGTTCATGATCATTGCAATATCGTGCCCCTTCAGTCATTCCTTGATGTCACATGGACTGAATCGAATTGGCTAATGGCTGATGTTCATGATGCTGGGAATCTCATGGGGGAGACCGAGATGGATCACCCACTTGGCACTTCTGGCTGAAGGTGTTACAGATGCTTCAGCCTCACCTTTTGGACCTGATGGGTAGGGATCCTCCAGGCAATGAGAGGTGATAAGGGATAAGGGCCAGGTGCTGGCAAATGAAACAAGATTAGGTTCAGATATCTGGTCCACATGGACGAGTTGGAGCGGAGGATCTGATTCCGTGCTGTACATCTCTATGACTAATGCAATCATCATGTTACAGAAGAACCAGGTAAAATGAGAAGTGTAGGAGGGCTACCACAGAGCAATACTAAACATGCACAAAACAATTTACTTATGTCACAACAAAGGGTTGCTCAACAGTGGGAAATCAACTTGCAATAGGCAGGGATAAGTAATTCTACACAGTGTTCAACTTTTGGTTGTGACTGATGGTGGACGATTAAATCATTAATTGGAGGAGGTCAGTCACCTCCAACCTCATTGCCTGGAGGACATCAAGCCTTCAGGTCTAATCTTTTCTGAACCCCTTCAAGTTTCAGAACATCGTTCTGATAGGAAGGAGCCCAAAATTGCACACAATATTCTAACAGTGGCCTAACCAATGTCCTGTATAGCTGCAACATGACCTCCCAACTCCTGTACTCAATACTCTGACCAATAAAAGAAAGCATACCAAACGCCTTCTTCATTATCCTATCTACCTGCAACTCCACTTTCAAGGAGCTATAAACCTGCACTCCAAGGTCTTTTTGTTCAGCAATACTCCCCAGGACCTTACCATTAAGATTAGATCAGATTCCCTCCAGTGTGGAAACAGGCCCTTCGGCCCAACTAGTTCACACCGACCCTCCGAAGTATAACCCACCCAGACTCGTTCCCCCTAACTAATGCACCTAACGCTATGGGCAATTTAGCACGACCAATTCACCTAACCTGCACATCTTTGGACTGTGGTAGGAAACTGGAATACCCGGCGGAAACCCACGCAGACACAGGGAGAATGTGCAAACTCCACACAGCCGCCCGAGACTGGAATCAAATCCAGGTCTCTGGCTCTGTGAGGCAGCAGTGCTAACCACTGAGCCAGCGTGCCGCCCTAAGTCCTGCTGTGATTTACTTTTCCAAAATGCAGCACCTCACATTTATCTAAATTAAACCCCATCTGCAACTCCTCAGTCCATTGGCCTATCTGATCAAGATCCTGTTGTACTCTGAGGTAACCTTCTTTGCTGTCCACTACACCTCCAATTTTGTTGTCATCTGCAAACTTACCAAATGTACCTCCTATGTTCACAGCCAAATGGTTTATATAAATGATGAAAAGCAATGGACCCAGCACCGATCACAGCCGTAAATGTGCAGTGGTTTCTGTGCAGAATGTTTACAGTGAGAGACACCAGGATTGTTGTCTATCCTGGCAGACTCCTCACATCTCTCCCATTCGTCAGCTTTTGGCAGTGATGAATGATGGAGATTTCTGATTGAGATTCATAACTACTGCCAGTACTTTGTTGTACTTTAATTGTCCTCAGGGTCAGCAGAATTGGAGTGGTCAGGAATCTGGGTGGTGGAACATGTCAGAGTATCTGGGAGTTAATGCATCACAAAAGGAAGCCTTTGGGCCCATCATGCCTGCCCCTGCTGTCCCAATAAACATTTCCCTCACTGCCATCCTCCTCCTTTCACCCCGTGACTCTGCTCATTCCTTCTCAAACATGTCCCCTGCCATTTTGAACACCTCTGTGGAATCTGCCCCCACCACACTCCGGGCCAGTGCACCCCAGAGTCTCACCTTTCTCTCAATGAGTCAATGTTTTCCCTCCGCTGCTCCTGCTTCCTTTACCAACCACGTGAAGCCTGTGCTTTCTCCCACCATTGGTACAGCACAGGGTCTCAGTGGTTAGCACTGCTGCCTTTGAACACCAGGGACATGGGTTCGATTCCACCCTTGAGTGACTGTCTGTGTGGAGTTTACACCTTGTGTCTACTTGGGTTGTGCCTGGGTGCTGTGGTTTCCACGCACAGTCCAAAGATCTGCAGGTTTAGGGTGGATTGGCCACGCTAAATTGCCCCATAGTGTCACTGGGATGTGCAGGCGAGCTATATTAGCTGGTGGGATGCTCTTCAATGGGTCAGTGTGGACATGATGGGCCACATGGTCTGCTTCCACACTCGAGGGATTCTTCAGTGTACTGACCCCTCGTGATTGTGGACACCTCCATCAAATCTCTGCTCAGCTTTCTCCTCTCTGAGGCACACAGCTGTAACCTCTCCAATCTATCGACAGAACCACGCAGCTTGTCCAGAATTAAAGCTGAATCTATTACAGTATGCCTGTGATAACAGGAGATGATACGCATTTAGCTGCCTGCACTGGGCAACTGAACATTTGACCAAAGTCTGAGAAACAATCTTTTGGAAATCGCATTTTGGTCTTTTCAGTTTGTAACTTTGCTGAGTGGTTTCCCGTGTTCCTGTCGAATTGTTCAATCCCACAATCAGGAACCCCATGATCACTGTACACTTCCTCCTCATGACATGCTGACCTCTTTTAATCGTCCCCAATCAGCAGACGGGCGTGCTGTGATATTCGCTACCAAATAATCATCTCAGAAAATGGCTTATTTATTTCCCTAGTTCAGCGTGTTAGGCTCCAGGGGTTGGTGATGATTCACCGCTGATGATTAGCCACTGCCAGTTCTCCACCAGCGTTTCTCCACTGGGGTTGTTTGACCTGTGGAAACTATTCGCCCCCAGAAAACATTTCTATGTAGTGATTGTTTCCCCCCACCTGTTCTTTCAGACTTCTCAGTCCCCTTTATTTATACAACTACATATTGATTTAAAAAAAATGTAAAATAAATATCATTTTATTGGTTTATATATAAAAGAGTTACAAACTTTAACCAGAAAAAGGAAATATATTTTAAAAATCTTTATAATGGCAGTAAAATCCCACATTAATATTAAACAATCAAATTTTAGTTCACTTGATAGTTATGTGCTATTCCTCTAAGTTTTCCAAACAATCTCTTTTACCATATTCAAGAACAATTTTTTTATTCTATCGTCTGCGAATCGATTTTTTTTTAGCTTTATTTTTTAATCACAGTGCCACTTTTGATGTGGAAATATCCATTCCATCTGCCCCTTTGTTCACATCGCCAAAACTTAATACTTGAATCACTCTCGGATAGTTTATCAAAATCATATATAAAACCCTGGTGGTAAAACTTCTTATTTCCGCGTTTACTAATAATTTCTGTTTCCATTTTGAAGACTTGGGGGGTAAGTGGGAAAAAAAATACAAGCTTAAAAAAAACTCTCCTGTAACGAAAATAAGTTGTTACTGAAACAACGCAAACACTACCTTAACCAATATAACGACAATTTTATTTCGTTTAGATATGCTTGTTCTCTAACATTTTCAACGTTGTTAAATAAGAAAAATATATTAACAAAAGTAAATGGTTATTAAAACAAGTAAAGTAGGTAAAAACAATGACTGCAGATGCTGGAAACCAGAGTCTAGATTCGAGTGGTGCTGGAAAAGCACAGCAGGTCAGGCAGCATCCGAGTAGCAGGAAAATCGACGTTTCGAGCAAAAGCCCTTCTATTAAAACAAGTAAACACTATCACCAATATTCAGAATATACGACTTATTTATGGTGGCGAATCGTCTTCAGTGGCCAATGGGCCGTGGCTAAGCATCCTCTGTGGTTAAAGGGGAGTGGCTAATCGTCGTTGGCGAATGGTCCCATCCCGGGCTCCTGACTGAACTTACACATGCTCTTTGTCACACAGTCGTACAGCCCAGAAGAGGCCATTCAGCCCAGGATGTCTGCACACACCTGTTGACACTAATCCCACTTTCCATCCCTTGGCCCATCGGCCATCAATGCTGAGACATTTCAATTGTTCCTGCATGTTCCTTTAAAAGGTTGTGAGGTTTTCCACCTCGACCACCCTCCAGCTGTGACTGACTGTCCCTGTGTCTGATATTCCGATACTCCCAGTTCCTAAGTATTTTTTTTATGTCAAAAATATACTTTATTCATAAATACTTTGATGATCTATACAACTGGACATGCCATATATATGTAAACATTCCATTTGTTTGCATATCGAAACAGAGTAATCATTCCTGTTTACAGGTCTGTATGGTTACATTTTTAGCTGAGGTGTCAGCAGAGCCCAAATGACTGCATGGGCCCCCTGATCTTCTTTAGACAGGCAAATGTTACACGGTGGTCTTTCCCCACCGCGCTTTGGCGGCAGCTGCCCCAAGCTTCAGCGCGTCCCTCAACACGTAGTCCTGGACCTTGGAATGTGCCAGTCTGCAACACTCAGTTGGGGTCAACTCCTTCAGCTGGAAGTTCAACAGGTTTCGGACCGCCCAGAGAGCGTCCTTCACTGAGTTGATGATCCTCCAGGCACAGTTGATGTTCGTCTCGGTGTGCGTCCCGGGGAACAGGCCGTAGAGCACGGAGTCCCACGTCACGGCGCTGCTTGGGACGAACCTCGACAAATACCACTGCATTCCTCTCCAGACTTCCTCTGGATAGACACATCCCAGAAGGAGATGTGTGACAGTCTCATTCCCCCCGCAGCCGCTTCGAGGGCAGTGTGCGGTGCGGCTAAGAGTCCGGGCGTGCATAAAGGATCTCACAGGCAGAGCCCTTCTCACCACCGGAAGTTCTGGCAATGAGGCATTCTGCCAAATGGCTTTGACAGTCTGCTCAGGGAACCACTCGATAGGATCCGCCCTCTCCTTTTTCCGAAAGGTCTCGGAGACACTATGTGCTGACCACTTCCTGATGGACTTGTGGTCAAAGGTGTTTTTCTTCATAAACTTCTCCACAAAGGACAGGTGATACGGAACGGTCCAACTACTCGGAGCATTCTACGGCAGCGAGGCCAGGCCCATCCTTCGCAACACCAGGGACAGGTCGAACCTCAGTACGTAGTGACACTTGGTGTTTGCGTACCTGGGATCCACGCACAGTTTGATGCAGCCACACACAAAGGTGGCCATCAGGGTGAGGGTGGCATTGAGTGTATTGTTTCTCCCATTGCCCAGATCTTTGTACAGCAAGTCCCTTCGGACCCGGTCCATCTTTGAAATCCATATAAACTGGAAGATGGCCCGGGTGACTGCAGCGGCACAGGTTCTGGGAATAGGCCAGACCTGTGCCACGTACAACAGCAATGACAGTGCCTCACACCTGATGACCAGGTTTTTTCCTGCGATGGAGAGCGACCGTAGCTTCCATCTGCCCAATTTCTGTCTCACTTTGCTGATATGCTCCTCCCCCAAGCCTTGGCGCACACCCCCCTGAACCAAATACCCAGCACCTTCATGTGGTCGGTCCTGACGGTGAAGGGGATCGAGGATTGGTCGGCCCAGTTCCCAAAGAGCATGGCCTCGCACTTGCCTCGGTTAACCTTGGCCCCCGAGGCCCGTTTGAACTGGTCACAAATGCACACGAGTCTGCGCACGGACAGCGGATCCGAGCAGAAAACAGCGACGTCATCCATGTACAGGGAGGCCTTAACCTGTAGGCCCCCACTGCCAGGAATAGTCACCCCTCTCAGGCTCGCATCCTTCCTGATGGACTCGGCAAATGGCTCTATGCAGCACACAAACAAGGCAGGAGAGAGAGGGCAGCCCTGCCTGACTCCAGATCTGACAGGGAAGCTATCTGATTCCCACCCATTGATTGAGACTGCACTGACGATGTTGGTGTAGAGCAGTCTGATCCAATTGCAGATTCCCTCCCCAAAGCCCATTTGGAGAGAACATCTCTCATATACCTGTGTGATATCCTGTCAAAGGCTTTCTCCTGGTCCAGGCTGATAAGGCAGGTGTCCAACCCTCTGTCCTGCACGTAGGCGATCGTATCCCTGAGGAGTGCGAGACTCTCAGTGATCTTCCTGTCCTGCACAGCAAAGGTTTGGTCAGGGTGAATCACCGACTCCAGAGCAGACCTGACCCGGTTGGCAATTACCTTTGACAGAATTTTGTAATCCGCATTCAACAGTGAGATTGGTCTCCAATTTTTGAGTTCCTCCCTCTCCCCCTTCCGCTTGTAGATGAGGGTGATGATGCCTTTCCTCATGGATTCACTCATGGTACCTGCCCGAAGCATACTGACATACACCTCCAGCAGGTCCTGGCCAATCAAGTCCCACAGAGCGGAATAGAGCTCGATCAGTAAGCCGTTGCTTCCGGGAGTTTTATTCTTTTTGATGGACTTGAAGGCCCTGGTCAGTTCATCCAGAGATAGCAGCTGGTCCAGCCTCTCCCGTGTTCTGTCGACTAAGACCTCCATGATAGACAACAGGAACGACTGAGAGGACACGCTGTTGGTCGGCTTCGCGTCATACAGACTGGCATAGAAGGATTTACTGATCCTCATGACATCAGTCTGAGATGACGTTATCGAGCCGTCTTCTTCCTTCAGGCTTCTGAGCACGGAGCTCTCTTTGTGCACCTTCTGGAAGAAGAAACGTGAGCACGTCTCGTCCTGCTCCACCGAGCGGACCCTGGACCGGAAGATTATCTTGGAGGCCTCCGAGACAAAGAGCGAGGCTTGCTGGCCCTTCACCTCCTTGAGGTCCTCCGTGACATCGACCCCCATCGTCTGCAGCAGGAGCAGGTTCTGTATACTTTCCTGGAGCTGGGATAGTTTTCTTCGCCTCTCTCTCGCCTCCTGAACACCTTTGAGGATGAAGAACTTCTTGATGTTCCCTTTTACTGTTTCCCACCAGTCCTCTGGGGACTCAAAGAGGGGCTTCACGGTTCTCCAACCTGCGTAGTTCCTCTTGAGCTCCTCAATGTTTCCCGGGGTCAACAGCTTTGTGTTCAGCTTCCACGTTCCCTTACCCGCCCGCTGCTTGTCCTGTAGGTGACAGTCGGCCAGCAGGAGGCAGTGGTCAGAGAAGAACACCGGCTTGATGTCGGTGGATCTGACCGAGAGCATTCGGGACACAAACAGGTAATCTAACCTTGAGCGGATAGACCCGCCTGCCCGTGACCAGGTGTATCTACGCTGCGCTCCATCTGCAGGGGTGCTGAAGACGTCGTGCAGCTTGGCATCTTTTACTGTGTCCATCAGGGCTCTGGACATGGAGTCCAGTTTACTGTCCCCCCCGTCGGATCGTCCATCTGCATCAATGATACAGTTGAAGTCTCCGGCCAGAATGACCGCCTGGACGTAGCCAGCAACAGGGGAAGCTGCTGCAGGACAGCCAACCGTTCACTCTTACCCACTGGGGCGTACACATTAATCAGTCTCAGGGTAGCACTTAACTTAGAAACATCTTCTTCTTGAAAAAGAGTAATACATAGACCAAACGTGCAAATATTTCTGTGCATGTCAGTTCACAGTCTGCAACACCAGGGCTCTGTCTATGTCTGCAATCATCAGTCCTCCCATTGTTCGCACATTTTGCTTTAGGCTGTGTCTAAGAGCTTAATGTTAGAGGTGCACAACTCAAGTTAAATCAGTTGCTGCTGCCTCTCGGTATTATTCAAGCAGGTGTCCTACTTGTTGATATAATCACAGGGTTCAGTGAGTTTGTTGATGCTGGAATAAGCAGAAATTCCTCCAATGTTTGAACCATTCGGCAGAGCAGCTTATTCTTTTGCTTGAATTTCCTGAAGATTATCATCATTAAGTTCCGGGTTCTGGGGGAGCCCATTCTCCGATCTTCCCCACACAGATCAAAAAACACGTGACTGTGATATCTGCAGGACATGCAGCTTGCGGAGAGGAGCCAATGGCCTAGCGGTCGTATTGTTGGGCTGTGAATCTAGAGACCCAGCTGAGGTTCTGGTGTTCAAGTCCCACTACGGCAGATGGTGGGATTTGAATTCAATCCGGGGAGGAAAAAAGATCAGGAAGTAAGAATCAGATGATGATGATGATTGGAAAATCCCATTGGCTTCACTAATGTCCCCGTAGGGAAGGAACTGTGCTGTCCTTACCTGGAATGGCCGACATGTGACTCCTAACTGCCTTCTTATAATAAATGCCTCTCCAGTGACACTCACATCGTGTGAGTGAAAATGGTTTTGAAAAGTGATGCTTTCTCAGTGCAGTAACCCTACAGAGGGTGATATTTCATCACCAAGTCACCCTTTATTTACACATGAGTAGTCCTTGATGATAGTCCTGCTTCATATAGAGTCAGTCACCAGAGTGTAAGTATCCCTGATTCGTCACCTTTTTTATATCAGCCATGGTTCCCCGACTGGATCAGATTCACAGCCTCAGTCAGGGAACTCATATTCTATGAAGTCCCCCTGACCGACCTCATTCCAATCATTACACAAAGGCAGTCAAGCTGTCAGCTTCTTTTTAATTCATCTGTGAGATATGGGCATTGCTGCCTGGGTCCACCAGTTATTGCCCATCCCTAGTTGCCCCTTGAGAAGGTGGTAGTGAGCTGTCTTCCTGAGCTGCTGCAGTCCATCTGCTGAGGTTGACCCACAATGCCCTTGGTGAGGGAATTCCAGAATTTTGCCCCAGCGACAGTGAAAGAATGGTGATATATTTCCAAGTCAGGATAGTGAGTGGCTGGGAGTGGAATTTGCAGGGGATGGTGTTCCCATGTATCTGTTACCCTTGCCCTTCTGGATGGGAAGTGCTCCTGGGTTTGGAAGGTGCTGTCTAAGAACGTTTGGGGAATTTCTGCAGTGCATCTTGTAGAGGGTACACACTGCTGCTACTGTATCTTGATGGTAGAGGGAGTGAATGTTTGTGGATGTGGTGCCAATCAAATGGACTGCTTTGTTCTGGATGGTGTCAAACGTCTTGAGTGTTGTTGGGGCTGCTCCCACCCAGATAAGTGAGGAGTATTCCAACACATTTCTGAATTGTGCCTTGTAGATGGTGGACAGGCTTTGAGGAATCAGGAGGTGAGTTACTTGCTGCAGTGTTCCTCGCATCTGACCTGCTCTTGTAGCCACTGCGCTAGTGTGCCGAGTATAGGTGAATTTCTGATCTCTGGTTCTTTCGCGGTCTGCCTGAGCAGATCCTCCCAATTCCCTGCCTAAACCTCTGCCTCCCATTTTCCAGTTTGGAACCAAAGCGGATATTAGCAACAGCAGAAGCCATCAGTGTCTGGGGTGGGGGGTAAGAGGAAACAGGTCAGAGAATGGCCTTGAGTAGGACTGAAACCAAAGTCAATGTATTCCCAAAGTAGGTAGAGAGTGTCCCTGGCTCACCCCTACACCTTCACCCTGCTTTTTAAATGGGGAGTAAAAAATGAGGTCTGCAGATGCTGGAGATCACAGCTGAAAATGCGTTGCTGGTTAAAGCACAGCAGGTTAGGCAGCATCTCAGGAATAGGGAATTCGACGTTTCGAGCATGAGCCCTTCATCAGGAATGAGGTCTGAGCAGGGGAAAAGGAATCGATGTCCTGTGATGAGCAGTAAATGCTTTCTGGGGAAATGGGAGAACCACGCACAGAACAGTGACCGAACTCGGAACTCTCTTGAGTTTCGGTTGAAATAGTTGCTTAAACGGGAGACGTGACCTAAAAAGCAGCCATCAGCTGTTTTTAACTCTAAGGAAAACTTGGCTGAGAGGCAGGAAACGAATAACTGGTTGTTTTTATTTCAGACTTGGGGAGGAAGTTTGTAGTGGAGATTTCCAGATGGAAGGGGGGAATTCAATTTCTGTTATTGAAAGCGGATGGACAGATGAAAAACAGCAATTAATAAAGAGGAAAATGTATTCAACTTTGTGACTAGGGGCTAGAAACATAGAATATAAGATCGAGTATTTGGTGACCATCTTGCTCAGCTGGGAGCTTGACAAGGCAACATTATTTGCAGTGGTGTCGAGTTGTGAGAGCTGGGACGCGGATAGAATATTCCTTTTCCTCAGGCAAAGATCCCTTTCATCTGGAGTAAGCGACCAGGGCGAAATGATCGTAGTCTCCAGTCCGGACAGAAGGAGAGGAAACCACAGAACAATGGGAACTGACAATGATTGCACTTGGAGCTCGTTGACAAGTGTATGACCAGCAAACAGAGCAGCCAGTCACTTGTCTTTCCCCAGTCTTCGCAAACCGCTCATGTGACGCTCCTGGGAACAGGACTCCAGTGAAAACACCGGATCAGAGACACTTCTGCCAAAATGGAGAGAGCTGGATTCATCATCTCCGTGGTGTGCTTCGTCCTATCATACGGTGAGAATCTCTTTGGGTATCAGTAGGCCGGGTCAGAGCAGGCAACTGGAAGTTTTGGGGACCTCCTGAGGGTAAAAGTAAAAGGCAGCCCCTGTGTGTTGCTTTCCTCTCTGGGTTCCTTCCTAACGGAGATACCTTGGAATTGTTCCCACAGCTGAGCCTTTCAGTATCTTCGTGTACAAGCCAGAGGTCAACGCCACCGTGGGTGATCGAGTCACCCTCCCGGTGAGACCCTCCTCCCCCGTCTCGAGTGGTTTCTGGAAGTTTGGCGGTGAGTCCATCGTCCTGTGGACCGTCGAGCCGCCTGACCTCAACGTCGCCTACACCAAACACAAGGTGCTGCTTTTGGACAACACGTCCCTCCTCCTCCTCTCAGTAACTCTCAAAGACGCTGGGGATTACTGGGTGACGATGGACTCCCCGACTGGACAAGAAGGCAAAGCCAAGGTCACTTTGAACGTGTTCCGTAAGTTTCCTGTCTCTTGTAATCGACAATGAGCAGATCAACATGGGCCGAGCGGTAGACGGTGTTCACTTGGACTTCAGTTTGACAAGGTTTCACATGATGGACTATAATTAGCAAAGTTCGATCACACGGGATTCAGGGTGAACTTGCCAATTAGTCACAAAATGGGCTTTATGGTGAGAGACAGGGTGGTGATGGAGGGGTGTTGTTCAGATTGGAGACTTGTGACCAGGGTGTTCCACAGGGATCAGCGCTGGGTCCACTTTTGTTTGTCATTTATAGAAATGATTCAGGTGAACCTATAGAAAGCATGTTTCATAAGTTTATGGATGACACCAAGACAGTGGAGTGGGCAGTGAAGAAGGTCACCTAAGATTACAAGAACATCTTGATCAATTGGGTGAATAGGCAGATGAGTGGCAAATGGAGTTTACTTCAGATAAATGTACCACATTTTGTTAAGATAAACAAAGACAGGACTTAAACGATTAAAGTAGGGCACTGGGGAGTGTTATGGAACAGAGAGACCAAGGAGTTCAGGTACAAAATGCTTTCAAGTTTGCATCAGATCGAGATAGGGCAGTTAAGAAGGCCTTTAGCATACTTGCCTTCATTGCTGACAAGAATGTTGGAGTTGGGATGTTATTTTGAAGATGTACAGGATGTTGGAGAGGCGTCTGCTGGAATAGTGTCCAGTCCTGATCACCCTGTTACAGGAAGGTGACCTTACAGAAGTTTATAAAATCAGGAGGGGCATGGATAAGGTGCATGCCTTTTCCCTCGTGTGGGGGATTTCAAGACCAGGGGCGTATTTTAAAGGTGAGAGGAGAAAATTGTTTAAAAAAGACACGGGAGGCAATTTGTTTCAACAAAGGTTAGTGGTGCCGATAGTAGTCATGGTTTGGAGATGCCAGTGTTGGACTGGTGTGCTTCCAATTAAACCGGTTGGACTAGAACCTGGTGTTGTGTGGTTTTTAACTTTGTTTCATCAAAGGGTGGACCGTGTGTGGAATGAACTTCCAGAGGAAGTGGTGGATGTGGGTCCAGTTAGAATGTTTAAAAGACATCTAGACAACCACCTGATGAAGGAGCATCACTTCGAGAGCTAGTGCTTCCAAATAAACCTGTTGGACTATAGCCTGGTGTTGTGTGGTTTTTAACTTTGTCCATCCCAGCCCAACACCGGCATCTCCAAATCATGACATTTAGATAAGTACAGGAATAGGAAATATTTGGAGAATTACATGCTAAGTGCAGGCAGATGGATCTAGTTGAGTTCAGGATTATGGTCGCCATGGCAATGGACTGAGGGATCTGTTTCTGTGCTGGAAGTGTCTATGACTCCATAACTTGAATTGGGCATGTGATGAGGCTCATTTGGTGTTTTATTTATTGATATAAAATGCTTAGATTCGATTTGATTCCCTACAGTGTGGAAACAGGCCCTTTGGCCCAACACGTCCACACCGACCCTCCGAAGAGTAACCCACCCAGGCCCATTTCCCTCTGAATAACGCACAATTTAGCAAGGCCAATTCACCTGGCCTGCACCTCTGTGAAAGGAAGCCCCCACAGACACAGGGAGAATGTGCAAATTCGACATAGGCAGTTACCTGAGGCTGGAATCCAACCTGGGACCCTGGTGCTGTGAGGCAGCAGTGCTAACTGCTAAATCATCGTACCGCCCTGCGTTTATGTTTATAAAAATAAAGAACTGTAGGTGCTTAAGCTCTGAGATGAAAGACAGCAATTGCTAGAGAAACTCAGCAGGTCTGACAGCATTTGGGAAGAGAGAAAGCAGTCTTAACGCTTCAGAACACAGGTCACTGGAGCCGAAACATTGAGTTTGCTTTTTCTCTCTCTGTCAGACCTGCTGTTTCTCGAGTTATTTCTGCTTTTCGCTTCTTTCTGTTTGTCTTGGCCGGGTACGATACTTGTAATTCTGTGTCAAAGGTATAATTCAGACTCTGTGATTCAGCCAAACTCTAGATCAGATTCTCTACAGTGTGGAAACAAGCCCTTCAACCCAACAAGTCCACCCCAACCCTCCAGAGAGTAACCCATCCCCCTATGTTTACCCCTGACTAATGCACCATCCACGATTTAGCATGGCCAGTCCACCCTAACCTGCACATTGGGGGAGGAAACCGGAGCAAGTCCATGCAGACACGGGGAGAACGTGCAGACTCCACACAGACAGTCACCCAAGGCAGGAATCAAACCTGGGTCCCTGGTGCTGTGAGGCAGTAATGCTAACCACTGAGCCACTGCACCTGTACAAGCTAAGACCATAAGAAATAGGAGCAGGAATAGTCCATTCAGCCCCTCAAGCCTGGTCTGCCATTCAATACGAAAGTGGCTGATCTGACATTTCTCACGGCCACTTCCCTGCTCGTTCCCCATAACCACTGATTCCACGACTGATCAAAAATCTATCTCAGCCTCAAATATATCGAAGGACTCTGCCCCCACAGCAAGGAGTTACAAGACTCACAACCCTGAGGGAAAGGAAATTCCTACTCATCTCATTCTTAAATTGGCCACCCCTTTATTCTGAGACTCTACACTCTGGTCCTAGACTCTCCCATGAAGGGACACCTCTTTTACCCAGGAAAGCTCCTGAAGAATCTGACGTCTTTCAATGAGATCACCTCTCATCCTTCTAAAATACACTGCACAGAGTCCCCATCTGTTTGTCTTCGACATCATGGAACCCCTACAATGCATAAGCAGGCCATTCAGCCCATTGAGTCCACACTGACCCTTGAAAGAGCATTCCACCCTGGGCCTTACATTTCCCATGGCCAATCCACCTGACCCATACATCTTTGGACTGAGGGAGGAAAGTGGAGCACCCGGAGGAAACTCACGCAGACACGGGGAGAACGTGCAAACTCCACACAGCCAGTTGCCTGAGGCTGGAATCAAACCTGGTCCCTAGTGCTGTGAGGCAACAGTGCTAACTACTGAACCACGATGCTTCCCTTTGCTTGTGAGACAATACCTCCACACAGAGAATTACTCAAGTGAACCTGTTCTGATCTGATTTGGAGACACCAGTATTGGACTGGGGTGTACAAAGTTAAAAACCACACAACACCAGGCTGTAGTCCAACGGGTTTATTTGGAAGCACAAGCTTTCCGAGTGCTGCTCCATCATCAGGTGGTTGACCAGCTGATCTGCCAGACTTTTATTCTGAGTCAAAGGTGTAACTGAGACTCTGTGATTCAGCCAAACTCGATAAGTTGAGAGATTTGAATTCTGTTCAGAGAGGGAGATGGTGGTGTAATAGCATTGTCACTGGACTAGTAATCCAGAGGTCAAGGTTTGAGATATAGATTCAGATCTCACAATATCAGTTGGTGGAACTGGAATTCAGTGAATAAAGCTGGATTTTAAACCTTGTCATCAGTAATCATGACCCATTTGATTGACTGATTCCTTTTGTGAAGGGAATTTGCCTTCTTTACCTGGTTGACTGACATGTAACTCCATACCCACAGCAATATGGCTGATTCTGAACTGCCATCTGAAACAGTCCAGCAAGCTACTCAGTTCAACAAATGCTTGCCTTGCCAGCAACACCCATGGAAGAAAAGAATAAACCAATTAATCACTTTGTGGGTGGCACAGTAGCTCAGTGGTTAGCACTGCTGCCTCACAGCGCCAGATAATCCTGGTTCAATTCCTGCCTCAGGCGACTGTCTGTGTGGAGCTTTCACATTCTCCCCGTATCTGCGTGGGTTTCCTCCCACAGTCCAAAAATGTGCAGGTTAGGTGAATTGGCCAGGCTAAATTGCCTGTAGTGTTAGGTGTAGGGGAATGGGTCTGGGTGGGTTGCTCTTCAAAGGGTCAGTATGGACTTGTTGGGCCAAAGGGCCTGTTTCCACACTGTAAGTAATCTGAACAGGAATAGTATCGTTTAAACATTGTAATTGTACCTGCATCCAACACTTCCTCAGGGAGTTCATTACACATGTGAACCACCCTCTGTGTAAAAAATTTGCCCCTCATGTCTTTTTACAATGTCCATCCTCTCACGTTAAAAATGTGCCCTCTAGTCTTGAGATCCCCCCTCTTAGGGAAAAGACGCCTCCCATTGTCAGCACAGGACATTAACAGAGTGGCACGGTGGCTCCGTGGTAAGTACTGCAGCCTCATAGCACCAGGGACCTGGATTTGATTCCAGCCTCAGGCAACTGGCTGTGTGGAGTTTGCATGTTCTCCCTGAGTCTGTGTGGGTTTTCTCCCATAGTCCAAAGATGTGCAGGTTAGGGTGAATTGGCCATGCTAAATTGTCCCATAGCATTCAGGGTTTGTAGGTTAGGTGCATTAGTCAAGGGTAAATGTAGGGGAACGAGTCTGGGTTGGTTACTCTTTAGAGGGTTGGCGTGGAATTGTTGGGCCGAATGGCCTGTTTCCACACTGTAGGGATTCTATGATTAACCCTCTCTATACCTCTCATCATTTTGCAAGCTACTATAAGGTCACCTCTCAGTCTCCTGCACTCCAGTGAAAATAGCCCCAGCCTAACCAACATTTCTTTATAACGCAAGCCTTCCATATCCAGCACCGTCCTTGTAAATCTCCTTTGAACCCCCTTCAGCTTAATAATATCATTCCAATAACTAGGTGACCAGAACTGGGCACAGTAGCCCAAAAGAGGCCTCACCAACGTCCTATACAACATCAACTCCTATAGCAACGAAGGCAAGCATATTAAATGCCTTTTTAACCACTCTGCTTATGTGTGATGCAAACGTCAAAGAGTTACGCACCTGAACCCCTAGGTCCCTCTGTTCTCCAACACTACTCAAGGCCCTACCATTCATTGTATAAGCCCGGCCCTTGTTTGTTTTTCCAAAATGCCATTCCTTGCATTTATCCAGTTTGAACTCTGCCATAGAGTCACAGAGATGTACAGCATGGAAACAGATCCTTCGATCCAACTGGTCCATGCCAATGGGGTATCCAATCTAGTCCCATTTTTCAACCCATTGATCCATTTGATCAAGATCCCTTTGTAATCTTAGAAAGCTTTCTTTGCTCTCTACTATGCCACCAATTTTGGTATCGCCTGCAACCTTACTAACCATGCCTTTTGTCCATGTATCCAGTTCATTCATATAAACGACAAACAGAAGAGGACCCAGAAATTATCCCTGAGGAACACTGCTGGTGACAAGACTCCAGTCTGAGAAACTACCCTCCACCACCATTCTCTGTCTCCTACTGTGAAGCCAATGGATGGAGAAGGAGAGTGCTAACCTCAGCCAGTGTGGGAATTGAACCCACACTGTTAGCATCACTGGCTGGCCATCCAGCAAATAACATGGATGAATAAAGAAGCATTTATATGCTTGATTATCCATCACTGTTGTAATGAGGGTAGAAGCTGACAGATTCACTGTCATTACAACTGCAGAATCTGGACTATTATCAGTTTTTTTGTGCTTTCACCTAGCAAAGTCTGCTCCTTTTACCATCAGCGTTGAAGGCGGCAAGATTAATGCCGTTGCTGGGGACACAGTCATTCTGTCAGCGAGTCCTTCACAAGAGGTGAAGCACGGGAGCTGGACGTTTGGAGGGAAAGCTGTCGCCTGGTGGAGTGACACATCCCCCGAGATCAGCCCCGATTACAGTGGGCGGGCCGCAATCTCCTCCAAGACTTCACTGAAACTGAAATCGGTTCGGGTATTGGACACTGGAGAATACGATGTGACCATGAGTACAGCGTCCGGAGACACGAGGACAGCCAAAATCGAACTGAATGTTGTCAGTAAGTTGCTGCTGTTTCCCAAATTAAAGAAAGCAAGGGCCAGCAAAATAACTGGGTTGCCTATTTAATGTTGCCCATCATTGCCCAGAATAGTCAACGACCGAAATGAAACAAAGAACTGTGGATGCTGGTAATGTGAAACAAAGGCCAGAAATTGCTGGAGAAACTCAGGAAGTCTGGCAGCATTCTGAAGAAGGGTTAGGGGACCTGAGACATTAATTGTCTCCCACAGAACCTACCAGATCTCCTGAGTTTCTCCAGCAATTTCTGTTTTTGTTACAGGTTGAGTACTTCTGGCTGTTAGGGTAAATAGACAAAGTCTTTTCCCTGGGGTGGGGGAGTCCAGAACTAGAGGACATAGATTTAGGGTGAGAGGGGAAAGATGTAAAAGAGACCTAAGGGGCAACTTTTTCATGCAGAGGGTGGTACATGTATGGAATGAGCTGCCAGAGGAAGTGGTGGAGGCTGGTAAAATTGCAACATTTAAGAGGCATTTGGATGGGTATATGAATAGGAAGGGTTTGGAGGGATATGGGCCGGGTGCTGGCAGGTGGGACTAGATTGAATTGGGATATCTGGTCGGCCGAGGGTTAGACCGAAGGGTCTGTTTCCCTGCTGTACATCTCTATGACTCTATGTGTCAAGTGTTGGTGGGGCATATCACAACAAATGTTTCTATTCTATTGCACATGAGATGTGGGTGTTCATCGCTCAGACAGCTTTTGCTCCCCATCCTTCACTACCCTGGAAGGGTTAGTGGTGAACAGCAGCAGTCTTTGGGATGTGCATACCTAGGGATTACCATTGACCAGAAATTCCACTAGACTCACCACATTAACACAGCGGCTACAGGAGCAGGTCAGAGGCTCGGAATACTGCACCTCCTGACTCTGCAAAACCTGTCCGCCATCTGCAAGTCAAGAGTGTGATGGAATACTCCCTACCTTCCCTGATGGGGGCAGCTCCGACAACACTAGAGAAGCTTGACACCACCCAGGACAAAGCAACCCCTGCTTGATTGGCACTACAGCCACAAACACCCGTTCCCTCTGCCACCGACGCTCAGTAGCAGCAGTGTGTACCATCGACAAGATGCACTACAGAAACTCACCAAAGATCCTCAGAAAGTGTCTTCCAATCCCATGACCACTTCCGTCTAGAAAGACAAGGGCAACAGATACACGCAAACACAACCACCTACAAGTTCCCCTCCAAGCCACTCCCCGTCCCGACTTGGAAATATGTTGCCGTTCCTTCACTACCACTGGGTCAAAATCCCAGAATTCCCTCCCTGATGGAATTGTGGGTCAACTTTCAGCAGGTAGACTGCAGCAGTCCAAGAAGGCAGCTCACCACCAACTTCTCAAGGGGCAATTAGGGATGGACAATAAATGTTGGGCCCAGCCAGAGACCCCCATATCCTGTGGGAATGACTAAAAAGATTATTAATAAGGAGGACAGTTATGTTGGTCATTAGACTTAAATACATCTCTCGCAGCCTCATGCAGAAACAGCAAGTTGGCCCACTCTAGGAGTGATCAGTTACAAGAAGTTTAATGTAGTTTACTGACCTATTGTCCTGTCTCCCAGCACAGCCACAGCCTCTCAGCATCTCCCCAGAGCTCAGCAGCATCAAAGCACAGTCTGGAGCCCGTGTCATCCTGTCTGTTCATATATCCGGGGAAGTGAACAATGGAAGCTGGGTTGCCAATGGGGAAACGCTTTTCCAGTGGGACGGCACCATTCAGAATACAACACAGCACAAGTTCTTCTGGATAGACCTCTTACCAAATGCATCCCTCCTTCTATTCTCTGTGCATTCCTACAGCTTCACAGAGTTTACAATCACTCTGGAGTCCCCCACCGGTATCTCAGCATCAGCCATTATCACCCTTCAAGTATTCAGTGAGTACCTGCTACAATTGTTGGATTAAAGAGTTACTTGGTGAAAACTTGCACTTAGGGCAGCGTGGTGGCTCAGTGGTTAGCACTGCTGCCTCATAGCACCAAGGACCTGGGTTCGGTTCCCACCTCGGGTGACTGTCTGTGTGGAGTTTACATATTCTCCCAATGTCTGTGTAGGTTGCCTCCTACAGTCTAAAGATATGCAGGCTCAGTGAATTGGCTGAGCTAAACTGCCCTTAGTGTTAGGTGCATTAGATTTCCTACAGTGTGGAAACAGGCCCTTCAGCCCTTGGAAGAGTAACCCACCCAGACCCATTACCCTCTGACTAATGCATCGAACACTATGAACCATTTAGCATGGCCAATCCACCCTGACCTGCACATCTTTGGACTGTGGGAGGAAACCCACACAGACACGGGAAGAATGTGCAAACTCCACACAGACAGTCACCCAAGGCTGGGATTGTACCTAGGACCCTGGTGCTGTGAGGCAGCAGTGTTAACCACTGAGCCACCATGCTGCCCTGTCAGGGGTAAATATGGACAATGGGTTTGGGTGGGTTTTGCTTCAGAAGGTCAGGGTGGACTCTTAGGGCCGAAGGGCCTGTTTCCACACTGTAGGGTATCTAATCTTATTTTGCCCATTTGATTGCTAATTGAATTATCTCGAACATCTTGTCCCTCTGCTGAGGTTCCTGTTCCTAGTTTGGTTAGATTAGGGTGAAAGAATTTGCAACGGGTCTGGGCATGATGACTATTTTCTTTGCACTGTTGAACTGCCAAGGGTGGGGATGTTCACAACTAGGGGTCATAGTTAAAGGCGAGAGGAGAAAGATTTAAAAGGGATCTGAGGGGCAGTTGTTTCACACTGTGGTATAGGACAGATGTTAGAGGTAGTTTCTTTACTCAGAGAGTCGTAGGGGCATGGAACGCAGTGCCTGCAACAGTAGTAGACTCGCCAACTTTACTGGCCTTTAAATGGTCGTTGGGTAGGTATATGGACAAGAATGGAATAGCATAGGTTAGATGGGCGTCAGATTGATTTCACAGGTTGGCGCAACATCGAGGGCCGAAGGACCTGTACTGTGCTTTAATGCTCTAGAAGGTGGTTCATATGTGGAATGAACGACACACGAGCTGGTGGATGCAGGTACAGTTACAACACTCAATAGGCATTTTGACGGGTACGCAAATAGGATAGGTTTAGAGGGAAATAGACCAAACGCAGGCAAATGGGGCTAGTTCAGTTTGGGAAATGTAATTGGCATGGACAAATTGAACGGAAGGGTCTGCTGTATGACTCAGTGTAGGTCTGTATATTCTGAGGTTAAATGGAGACGACTTCCTTTGTCGAACAGAAAATTATTCCAAACTTAAAGCAGCTGGCTGTTCTGTGCCACTGAACTCAATCAAAAGAAAATGGGGAGAGGCTGTAAATTTGGGACATAACAGCTGGCCTTCTGAACTTGTGTTTGCGCCAATGCTGTCACTTTTTGAGGTTATTTTGTCCTGCTTCTTTTTCGAGGAGAGGTTGTAAAGCAGAGGTGCAGAACTGGTTAAATTAGAGCACTTGCATCATCAGCTTGGGAGGCCTTGGGTTTTTTTTTCACAGCCTGAATGGGTGTGGCCAACTGTCACAGAGTGGGGTTTCTAGATTTTAGTTCCTCACTAACGTCAGAAGCTACTGCGATGTCAACAGTGTTGGAAGCTTCAGTAATGTCCTCCTGGCTCCAACTCTCTCTGAATTTCCTCTTGCTGTTTTTCGCCTCCTGGATGTGAGAATCCGTGACTGAACTTACCTTTTTTTTGCCAAAGGTAATGTTTATGGAATGTTACTCTATTGGAAGTTAATTAGTAATATCTGTTACGGTGTCTGTTATTATGCTAGGCCTTCCAGCACAGATGTTATCCGAAATTCCTCTTTCTTTGATTGGACTTTAACTACAGCAGTTTAAAAAATTGAATGCTTAACACTGAATGGTTTGACCCGTTAATTTGCATCTGAAAGAGGCACTTCACTTTTGAGTTCAAAAAAGAAGTAAAATTTAGGGTCGAGGCTACCTTAAAGTATTTTCAGGGGGTCTGGTCTGGTCCATAACACTTCAACTCCCCCTCCCTCTCCACCAGGTTCATGCAGGTCCTGGGCCTCCTCCATCACCACTCCCTAACCACCCTGGAGGAATAACGCCTTATCTTCCACCTCGGGACCCTCCAACCCCACGGCATCAATGTGGATCTCACCAGTTTCCTAATTTTCCTCTTCCCTCGCCTTATCCCAGATCCAACCTTCCAGTTCAGCACTGCCCTCATGTCCTGTCCCACCTGTCCATCTTCCTTCCCACCTATCCGCTCCAACCTCCCCTCTGATCTATCACTTTTACCCCCACCTCCATCCACCTCTCACACTCTCAGCTACCTTCCTCCCCAGCACCACCCCCTCCCATTTATCTCTCAGCACCTCCCCCTTCCCCTCCCTCCTCACAAGCCTCATTCCAGATGAAGGGCTTTTGCCCGAAATGTCGATTCTCCTGCTCCTCGAATGCTGCCTGACCTGCTGTGCTTTTCCAGCAACACACTCTCGACTCTGGTCGGGAACAATTTGTCATTCTAATCGATCAAAACAGATCTGGTTCTGGTCTTAAATTTAGATCCTTGCCTCCCTCCTTTTACCTTGCGTTTCCTCCTCTGTCTATCAAACTCAGCCTTGAGTAGATTCAATGACCAAGCGTCTACACCTTTCCAGCGAAGCTATTTCCACAGACCCACAACCTCGAAGAGATGAATCAAAAACTCTTTGTATTCCATCTTAAAAGGGAAACCTCTTATTTATTTACTTCTGTTTCCTCGTTCAAGCTTTTTCAACATTACTAGATAATTTCTCAAATAAGGAGACCTAAACTGTGCATATTATTACTGATCAGACCCCAAAATGCCCTGGACAACTGCAATAAAGCCTCCCTAAGACCATAAGGAACAGGAGGCCATTCATCTCTTTGAGCCTACGTTCAATGACGTCATGGCTGATCAGAAAGAGCATGACAAGGACGTTACCAGGACTGGAGGGTTTGAGCTAGAAGGAGAGATGGGATAGGCTGGGCTTTTTGTCACTGGAGCACGAGAGATTGAGGGTTCACTTTATAGATCATAAGGAGTATGGATAAGGTGAATACAAAGGCCTTTTGCCTAGGCTGGAGTAATTCAAAACTAGGGCATGTATTTTTAAGGAGAGAGGAGAAAGATTTAAAAGGAACCAAAGGGACAACTTTTACACACAGTGGATGGTTTGTATGTGGAAGAAGCTGCCAGAGAAAGTGATAGATGCAGCTACAGTTGCAACATTTAAAAGACATTTGTACATAAAAGTTATAGGGGATAGGAAATGTTTTGCGGGATGTGGGTCAAATGCAGGAAAGAGGTCTGGGTTTAGTTGGGGCAACTTGGTCAGCATGGATGAGTTGGACCAAAGGGTTTTAGAACATAGAACATTACAGCGCAGTACAGGCCCTTCGGCCCTCGATGTTGCGCCGACCTGTCATACCAATCTGAAGCCCATCTAACCTACACTATTCCATGTACGTCCATATGCTTGTCCAATGATGACCTAAATGTACTTAAAGTTGGTGAATCTACTACCATTGCAGGCAAAGCATTCCATACCCTTACTACTCTCTGAATAAAGAAACTACCTCCGACATCTGGCCTATATCTATCACCCCTCAATTTAAAACTATGCCCCCTCATGCTCGCCGTCACCATACTTGGAAAAAGGCTCTCCCTGTCCACCCTATCTAATCCTCTGATTATCTCATTTGTCTCTATTAAGTCACCTCTCAACCTTCTTCTCTCCAACGAAAATAGCCTCAAGTCCCTCAGCCTTTCCTCGTAAGACCTTCCCTCCATACCAGGCAACATCCTAGTAAATCTCCTCTGCACCCTTTCCAAAGCTTCCACATCCTTCTTATAATGCTGTGACCAGAACTGTACACAATACTCCAAGTGTGGCTGCCCCAGAGTTTTGTACAGCTGTAGCATAACCTCATGGTTCCGGAACTCGATCCCTCTATTAATAAAAGCTAAAACACTGTATGCCTTCTTAACAACCCTGTCAACCTGGGTGGCAACTTTCAAGGATCTGTGTACATGGACACCGAGATCTCTCTGCTCATCTACACTACCAAGAATCTTACCATTAGCCCAGTACTTTGCATTCCAGTTACACCGACCAAAGTGAATAACCTCACACTTGTCTGTGTTAAACTCCATTTGCCACCTCTCAGTCCGCTCTGCAGCTTATCTATGTCTCATGTTTTCATGTGACTCTATATTCTTTCCTCATCACAGGAATCAGTTGAGTGGAACTATTTCCAGGTTAGAGTGGTGCTGAAAAAGCACAGCAGGTCAGGCAGCATCCAGGCAGCAGGAAAATCGATGTTTCGGGCAAAAGCCTTTCATCGGGAATGCCCGAAACGTCGATTTTCCTGCTCCTTAGATGCTGCCTGACCTGCTGTGTTTTTCCAGCACCACTCTAATCTTGACTCTAATCTCCAGCATCTGCAGTACCCACCTCCACCTGGAACTATTTCCAACACAACTATATAATTAGGAGTAAAAAATGAGGTCTGCAGATGCTGGAGATCACAGCTGCAAATGTGTTGCTGGTCAAAGCACAGCAGGTTAGGCAGCATCTCAGGAATAGAGAATTCGACATTTCGAGCATAAGCCCTTCATCAGGAATAGTTAGACCTAAACTGTGCACAATATTACTGATAAGGCCGCAAAACGCACTGTACAACTGCAGTAAAGCCTCCCTGAGAGCATAAGGAACAGGAACAGGAGGAGGCCATTTAGCCCTTCCAGCCTGCGTTCCATAAGATTAAGACTGATCCGTCTCACCTCATATCTACTGACCTGCCCTTTCCCCAACTTTTATATTGCATTCCACTTGCAACAATCAACATTCCTAATTTTCGCACCAGAAGTAAAAGTCAGTACACGTTCCCTTGTTTCATCGATAGTGGAGATAGATCTGACAACCTGGAATATTGCAATACCTTCCCCCCTCCACCACCCACCCAATTTGAGGCATAAAGTGTTTATAGTTCAACATCCTTTTCACAGCCTTAGCTTGTTCTGGAATAGAACAAAGAAAAACAAAGAAAATTTACAGCCCAGGAACAGGCCGTTCGGCCCGCCAAGCCTATGCTAATCCAAATCTACGGTCTAAACCTGTTGGTCAATTCCTAAGCAAAGTGGGCGATACGGTGGCACAGTGGTTAGCACTGCTGCCTCACAGCGCCTGAGACCCAGGTTCAATTCCTGCCTCAGATGACTGACTGTGTGGAGTTTGCACATTCTCCCCGTGTATGCGTCTGTTTCCTCCCATAGTCCAAAAATGTGCAGGTTAGGTGAACTGGCCATGTTAAATTGCCCATAGTGTTAGGTGATAGGGGAATGGGTCTGGGTGGGTGGCGGGTCGGTGGGGAATTGTTGGGTCAAAGGGCCTGTTTCTATACTGTAAGTAATCTAATTTGTATCCCTCTCCTCCCCACCTACTCATGCATCTGTGCAGACACATCTTAAATGAATCTACCGTGCCTGCCTCTACCACCTCTGCTGGCAACGCATTCCAAACACCCACCACCCTCTGTGTGAAGTACTTGCCGCGTGTATCCCCCTTAAACTTTCCACCTCTCGTTATTGAATCCTTCACCCTGGGAAAAAGCTTGTCCCTATCCACCCTGTCTATACCCTTCATGGTTTTGTAAACCTCAATCAGGTCCCCCCTCAATCTTCTTTTTTCTAGTGAAAATAAACCTAACCTACTCAACCTCTTTTTATAGCTAGCACCTTCCATACCAGGCAACATCCTCGTAAACCTTCTCTGCACCCTCTCCAAAGCGTCCACATCCTTTTGGTAATGTGGCAACCAGAACTGTACACAGTCTTCTAAATGCAGCCAAACCAATGTCTTGGACAATGTTACCATGTTTTAATCAGTGCACTGTTGTAATGTATGAATTGGTATAACTGCTTTATGTCCTGCAAAGTCCCACCCGTGTTGACGGAATGGTCAGTCATCGAGGTTTACAGCATGGAAACAGGCCGTTCGGCCCAACTTGTCTATGCCGCCCAGTTTTCACAATTAAGCTAATCCCATATTTGGTCCATATCCCTCCATACATATCCCATCCATGTCGAAACATTTCTTAAATGACAAAATTGCACTCACCTCCACCACTGCATCTGGAAACCCATTCCAGACATTCACCACCCTCTGTGTGAAAAGATTGCCCCTCTGGACCCTTTTGTGTCTCTCCACTCTCACCTATTCCCTTTAGTTGTCGACTGTCCTACCCATGGGGAAAATCTCTTGGCTATCCACCTCATCAATATTAAAAATCACACAACACCAGGTTATAGTCCAATAGGTTTAATTGAAAGCACACTAGCTTTTGGAGCGACGCTTTTTCATCAAGTGGTTGTGGACTCCACAACCACCTGACGAAGGAGCAGCGCTCCGAAAGCTAGTGCTTCCAATTACACCTGTTGGACTATAACCTGGTGTTGTGTGATTTTTAACTTTGTACACCCCTGCCCAACACCGGCATCTCCAAATCATCACCTCATCAATGCTTCTCATGGTTTTATAAACCCCGATAAGATCACCTTTCTGATACCACCAGCAAAACTAATGTCATTTACAAGATACCATGGGAGAACTGTAAAAAACACTACAAACTAGCAGGAAACTTGCCACCAGGATACAGGAACACCAACTGGCCACCAAAAGACATGACCCTGTCACTAGTTTCTCCACATACAGACAAAGAAGGATGCCATTTTGGCTGGGACAATACACACATCCCAGATCAGGGAAAACAATGACACGCACGAGAATTCTTAGAGGCATGGCATTCCAACTGGAACTCCATCAATAAAAACATTGACTTTCACCCTATCTAACTTCCCTTGAAAAGAAAAACTGGAAATGATATCACCCACCTGAAGAAGCCACCACCTATAGGGGAGAGGTAGGACATACAACCAGCACTTCACCAGAGACTCGCACTGATGATGTTACATAGTATGGTGATGAAACGTCTGAAAACAAACCTTCCAGCTCAGCGAGCTGACAAACTTATCACCTTTCTGATTCCTGCGCTCCAGGGAAAAGAAGTTTCAGTCTACCCAACTTCCCCCTACAACTCGAACCTTTCAGTCCAGCTAACACCCCGGTAAAACTTTCCTGCGCTCTTTCCAGTTTGATAATGTCCTTTATACAATAGGGGAACCTGAACAGCAGCCGGTCATCTACATTTGGCCTTACCAATGTCTTGTGCACCAAACAGCATGGAATGGTGGGGGGGGAGAGGAGCAGGATGCCAAGATTTGTCTTGTCAAGCAAGTTGAGTTGGAGACTCTCATCGTTTTGCTGACCTGATCGGCGAATTCTATGCCTGACAGACTTCTCTGCAAATTGCACAATCTACAATGTTGGCCTGGCCATTGCAGTTCTTCTGGTTTCGGTTTGCATTTTCCTCATTGGTAAACACATCTATGTGAAGCAGCACAGAGCGATGGGCGAAATTCACGGTAAGTGTCAAACCCTGCATCTCCTCCAAGTGTACAAAATAGGAACAGGAGGGGGCCATTCAGCCGATCAAGCCTCTGCCATCACTCGACAGGAGCAGGATTGATCCTCCATCTCTGTGCCGTACTCCTGATCTCTCCCTGTCCCCTGTGACACCCCTCAGCTTCTAAAGCTGTAAGACCATAAAAAACAGGAACAGCAGTACGCCATTCAGCCCCTCAGGCCCGCTCCATCAGGTAGACATGTTCTTCTTCCACCCCAAAGGTACATTATGGCTGAAAGATCATAACAAACCAGTGGTTTTCAACTGGTGTGCCCCCGTGAACTGCTCATGTGTTCTGTGAGATTTTGTACAATGGTAATAAAAGCCATTGCCAAGAGTATGTTGTTGAATCTTACGACCAGAAGAAATAGGAAAAGCAGCCCCTCTTTTGCCATTCAAAAGGATCATGGTTGATCCCATGTTCCTCAGCTGCACCTCCCCGTCATTTCTCGGTGAGCCTTGATTCCCCGACTGATCAAGAATCCCACCACCCCAGCCTGAAACATACACAGGGACTCTGCCCGGGAGTGGCACGGTGGCTCAGTGTTAGCGCCAGGGACCCAGGTTCAATTAATGCTTCGGGGCAACTGTCTGTGTGGAGTTTGCACGTTCTCCCCGTGTCTGTGTGGGTTTCCTCCGGGTGCTCCGGTTTTCTCCTACAATCCAAAGATGTGCAGGTTAGGGTGGATTGGCCATGCTAAATTGTCCCATAGTGCCCAGGGATGTGCAGGTTAGGGTGGATTGGCCATGCTAAATTGTCCCATAGTGCCCAGGGATGTGCAGGTTAGGGTGGATTGGCCATGCTAAATTGTCCCATAGTGCCCAGGGATGTGGAGGTTAGGGTAGATTTGCCATGCTAAATTGCCCATAGTGTTCAGGGATGTGCAGGTTAGGGTAGATTGGCCATGCTAAATTGTCCCATAGTGTTCAGGGATGTGCAGGTTAGGGTGGATTGGCCATATTAAATTGTCCGATAGTGTCCAGGGATGTGCAGGTTAGGGTGGATTGGCCATGCTAAATTGTCCCATAGTGTTCAGGGATGTGCAGGTTAGGGTAGATTGGCCATGCTAAATTGCCCATAGTGTTCAGGATGTGCAGGTTAGGGTGGATTGGCTGTGTTACATTACCCATAGTGTTCAGGGATGTGCAGATTAGGTGCATTATTCTGGGTGAATGTAGAGTAGTAGGGGAATGGGTCTGGGTGGGTTACTCTTCGGTGGATCAGTGTGGACTTGTTGGGCTGAAGGGCCTGTTTCCACACAGTAGGGATTCTATGAATCTATGATAAGGGGTTTTCCAAAGACTCACAACCCACTGAGAGAAGAATTTCTTCCTCATCACAGTCTTAAGTTTGTGCCACTTTATTCTGAGACTATTCCCACCTTCCCACTCCCCCACCAGGCCGGTCTTAAAAAATATTCTAGCAGATACTTGTTAGAGTGCTAATGCATTTATTAAAGCCTGAATTATTGCAAACTCCTCCAATAAGTCTGTAAGTGTGAGTAGATGTGATGTTTATGAGCAAAAGATCCAGCTGAGAAAAGTGAGGGGGTACCATAAAACTAAATTTTTGAAGTGTGCTGGAAAAATTGGGAGCCTTAAACAGTGGTGTTTCCCATTGTACCTCTGCAGCTGTCACCCTTAAACGTTTAATGCATCACTTGGTTAGTAGTCCTGTTGGATTTTAGAACCTACCAATCTGCAACTTTCAATCAAGGACAATTTCTTGCACTTGAGTACCAGCAAATTTCCGGCAAGCGTGTCTTTCGCTGGGCTGACCACCATTTGAGTGTTTGATTTCCATCTTCCAGATCTCCTGACTATATTCTGTAAAGGATATCGGGCTGCCCTGACCTTAGTCACGATCCTGAGCTCCTGCTTGATAATTGCCTTTTCTATCATCATAAACAAGTATTGGTGTATCCCCAGTACCCGGCCAGGTAAGTTGCTTGATTCAACATCACTTTCACAGAATCATTGAGGTTTACAACACACCAAGAGTGATCCAGCAAAGCTCAGTCTAAACTCGAAGAACAGCACCTCATTTTCCACTTGGGGTCCCCGCAGCCCCTTTGGACTCAATTTCAACTTTAAGGCTTGAACTCTCCAGTGTCCTTACCCCAGCCTCTGCACGCACCAGGCCTTGTTACCACACAGTCCGCTGCTATGGGGAGAAATTGAGGAAGGCAGATGCTGGAGAGTCAAGGGTTGGTGCTGGAGAAGGCACAACAGGTCAAGCAGCTTCCGAGGAGCAGGAGAGTTGACATTTCAGGCATAAGCCCTTCATCAGGAACGTGGTGGAGGGGGAGGGGTGTGTGTGTGTAAGGGGTCTGAGGGAAAAGTTGGAGGGTGGGGCTGGGGGGAAGATAGCTGGGAAGGCGATAGGTAGCTGCAGGTGGGAGCTGACAGTGATAGGTCAGAGGGAAAGGTGGAGCACATAGGCGGGAACACATAACACACTGATAGCCACTAACAGTCTCCATTAACAACTCTTCACCTTGCTAGCTGCATGGCTGTCCACTCCTTGGTCAGTCCAAATGTTCTTTTCTCTCCTTGGGCTTTATCCCCACTCATCATTTACTCCTTACACCGTCCCTCCAGCCCCCATTTTATCCTCTGCATAAATACCCACATTTTCCGAGCCAACGTCAGCTCAGAGGAGGCGTCACTGGACCCTGAAACGTTAACTATGATTTCTCTTCACAGATGCTGCCAGATCTGCTGAGCTTTTCCAGCAACTTATGTTTTTGATTCTATTAAACAGAGAAGTCGGCTTGGCCGAAAGCCTTGGTACCACAAGTGCACATCTCGAAACTTCTTCAGCGTGCTGAGGGTCTCCGCCTTCCCCACCCTGACAGGCAGTGAGTCCCACATTCCCCACCCCCTTCGGGTGAATATGTTTGTCCTCACATCCCCCTCTAAACCTCCTCCCCCTTACCTTTAATCTGTGCCCCGGTCACTGATCCCTCCAACAAGGTGAAACGCTTATTCCTGTCTAAGCTCCACATCATTTTATACATCTCAATATCACTTCCTGAGAAAAAAGAACAGGAAATAACATCACCACCGGATACAACGTCACCACAGGAAATTACATCACCAACCCAAGGAAAACACATAAATAGAAAGCGGGCCATGTCGCAGTGCTTCATCTGGAGGCTCACTGATGATGTTACCTAGTATGGTGGCGAAACATCTGAAAATGAATCTTCCAGCTCAGCGAGCAAACCTACATCCATAATCTCAACCATGTTCCGCACCTCCTCCTCAGTCTCCTCAGCTCTGAGGAAAACATCCCCATTCTGTCCAATCTTTCTTCATCACTGAAACTCTCCAGCCCAGGCAATCCCTTGGTAAATCTCCCGCTGCCTCCCCCCCGGCATTGCTATCCCATTTGCTCCTATAATGTGGATTCTAGAATTGCATGCAGTACTCTAGCTGAGACCGAACTGATGTTTTACTGAAGCCGCCTTAGCCATTTGAATCCAACTGTCCTGCTACCTTAAGGTACAAGTACACCATAATCCCTCTGATGCTTGGTACATCCAGGGTCCTACTACTCATAGACCAATCAGATTGCTCAGTATGGCCTGGAGACCCTAGCCCACCAATCAGTGCAATCTGCATGGGATTGACAGAAGTTGTTCAAAAAAATGCAGGAGAACATTTCATAGGAGATAAGACAGTGGATAGACACAGATTTCATCGAATCCCTACAGCATGGAAACAGGCATTTTGGCCCAACAAGTCCACACCAAACCTTCAAAGAGTGTCCCACCCAGACCAATTCCCCGACTACTCTACATTTACTCCTGACTAATGCACTGAACCCACACAAGCCTGAACACTATGGGACAATTTAGCATGGCCAATCCACCCTAACCTGCACATCCCTGAACACTATGGGACAATTTAGCATGGCCAATCCACCCTAACCTGCACATCCCTGGGCACTATGGGACAATTTAGCATGGCCAATCCACCCTAACCTGCACATCCCTGGGCACTATGGGACAATTTAGCATGGCCAATCCACCCTAACCTGCACATCCCTGAACACTATGAGACAATTTAGCATGGCCAATCCACCCTAACCTGCACATCCCTGGGCACTACAGGACAATTTAGCATGGCTAATCCACCCTAACCTGCAGATTTGTGGACTGTGGGAGGAAACTGGAGCACCCAGATGATATCCATGCAGACACGGGGAGAACACGCAAGCTCCACGCAGATAGTCGCCCAAGGCTGGGATCGAACCCTGACTAATGCACTGAACCCACTGAGTGCTAACCACTGAGCCACCAGATTTAGTGCTGGTGAGAGAGATTAGCTGGAAGGGTGTAACCCTCATGTCAGAGTTACCCCAAACCTCCAGGTCTGGAGAAACACATCTTCACATAAAGAGAGGCAGGTATATGGCAACTTCATCCTCAGAAAGTAGTCACTCCATTAATAATCATAGACTCATACAATGCAGAAGAAGCCCTTCAGCTCATCACTGACAGAAACTGCTTTCTATCTCCAGTAGTCCCACTTTCCAGCACCTTTTATGAGAGCTCAAAGGATGAAAGACTGAACACTCTTTGCCAGTGCAGTCCAGGATATGGAAGGAGATGCAGCCAAGTCGGATACAGAGAGTTGAGAATATATGTTATTCTGAGTGCCATAGAATGAGGAAACTGGCAAGTGGACATGAAGCAACCTCCTGTCCCTATCTGAGGGTGTCAGCACATCGAGTCGTAGAGAACAGACCCTTCAGTCCAACTCACCCATGCCGACCAGATATCCTAACCTCACCTCGTCCCATTTGCCGGCACTTGGCCCCTATCCTGCTGAACCCTTCCTATTCATGTCCCCATCCATATGCCTATTAAATGCTGCAATTGTACCAGCCTCCACCACTTCCTCTGGCAGCTCATTCCATACATGCACCACCCTCTGCACGATTATGATGCCTCTTAGGTCCCTTTTTTATCTTTCCCATCTCACCCTAAACCTGTGCCCTCTAGTTCTGGACTCCCACAACCCAGGGAAAAGACCTTGTCCATTCACCCTGTCCATGCCCGTCATGATTTTATAAACTTCTGTAAGATCACATCTCAGCCTCCTACACTCAGGGAAACAGTCCCACCCTATTTAGCCTCTCCCAATAGCTCAAACCCTCCAACCCTGACAACATACTTGTAATTCCTCTCTGAACCGTGCAAGTTTCACAAGATCCTTCCGATAGGAAGGAGACCAGAATTGAATGCAGGATTCCAAAAGTGGTCTAACCAATGTCTTGTACAGTCGCAACATGACCTCTCAACTCCTGTACTCAATGCACTGACCAATCAAGGCAAGCATACCACACGCCTTCTTCACTACCCTATAGTTTACATCGACACATGGACGTTGAAATTTATAAGTGACACAGTCATGTGACAAAGCAATAGACAATAATATTTTTGAGATGGTAAACATGCAAGCATTTGTTTTGGAGCGGATGTACATTACTCAGTATAGATCATTGAAGGATGCTTCAGCCTCATCAAATTGATTAAGTCAATTGATTATGTTCTCCTCTGTCTTGTTGCAGTTCTGGACTTTGTTGTTGAGTAACCCTATCCAGGTGAGACAGTTAACAGGTGAGTATTTGCAGTATATCAAGAGGTAAGGCAAGTCTTTAAGTTATGATAACTTGCTGGGGTAATACACTGGAAATCGAGTCCTTTGATCCCTTAAGTTATCACAAACGTTTAAAGCGTTTCCAATTTACTTGTCTCTCATGGAGTCATAGAGATGCACAACACGGAAACAGACCCTTCGATCCAACTTGTCCATGCCAACCAGATATCCTAATTTAATCTAGTCCCATTTGCCAGCACTTGGCCCATATCCCTCTAAACACTTCCTATTTACATAACCACCCAGATGCCTTTTAAATGTTGTAATTGAACCAGCCTCCACCACATCCTCTGGCAGCCCATTCTGTACACGGACCACCCTTTGCATGAAAAAGTTGCCCCTTCGGTCTCTTTTATATCTTTCCCCTCTCACCCTAAACCTATGCCCTCTAGTTCTGGACTCCCACACACTAGGGAAAAGATATTTACCATATCCATGCCCCTCATGATTTTATAAACCTCTACAAGATCATCCCTCAGCCTCTGACGCTCCAGCGAAAACAGCCCCAGCCTATTCAACCTCTCCCTATAGCTCAAATTCTCCAACCCTGGCAACATCCTTGTTAATCTTTTCTGAACCCTTTCAAGTTTCAGAACATCCTTCCAATAGGAAGGAGACCAGAATTGCACGCAATATTCCAAAAGTGGCCTAACCAATGTCCTGTACAGCCGCAACATGACCTCCCAACTCCTGTACTCAATGCTCCGAGCTATAAAGGAAAGATGACCAAATGCCTTCTTCATTAACCTATCTGTGACTCCACTTTCAAGGAGTTATGAACCTGCACTCCAAGGTCTCTTTGTTCAGCAACACTCCCTAGGACCTTACCATTAAATGTCTAAGTCCTGCTAAGATTTGCTTTCCCAAAATGCAGCACCTCACATTTATATAAATTAAACTCCATATGCCACTTCACAGCCCATTGGCACATAGGATTTGAACTAGTGATTCTGAAGGAACTGTGATAAGGATGGTCAGGGGCTTGGAGGGGAACTTGGAGACAGTGGTCTTCCCATGTATCGGCTGCCCTTTGTCCTTCGCGATGGAAGTCGTCATGTGTTTGGAAGGGGCTCCAATAGGAGCCTTAGTGGACTTCTACAGTGCATCTTCGAATCGTAAGAGTTATACAGCACGGTATCAGACCCTTCACTCCAACTCGTCCATGCCAACCAGATATCCGAAATTAATCTAGTCCCATTTGCCAGCATTTGGCCCATATCCCTCTTAAACCCTTCCCATTCATATACCCATCCAGATGCCTTTTAAATGTTGTAATTGTACCAGCCTCCACCACTTCCTCTGGCAGCTCATTCCATACACGTGCCACCCTCTGTGTGAAATAGTCACCCCTCGGGTCCTTTTTAAATCTTTCTCCTCTCACCTTCAACCTCTGCCATCTATTTTTGGACTCCCCTATCCTGGGAAAAAGACCTTGGCTATTCACATTATCCATGCTCCTCATGATTGTATAAACCTCGATAAGGTCACCCCTGAACCTCAGACACTCCAGGGAAAATAGCCCGAGCAGATCCAGCCTCTCCCTATTTTATATCAGTGCCTGAGATAACGTGTATGTTTTTTAAGATGTGGAGATGCCGGTGTTGGACTGGGGTGTACAAAGTTAAAAATCACACAACATCAGGTTAGAGACCAACAGGTTTAATTGGAAGCACTAGCTTTCGGAGTGACGCTCCTTCATCAGGTGATTGTCGCTCCAAAAGCTAGTGTGCTTCCAATTAAACCTGTTGGACTATAACCTGGTGTTGTGTGATTTTTAACTATGTTTTTTAAAGTTTTCTTTATTTGAGTGCTTGCAGTGCACTGTAACTGTCGGGTTGATGTAATGACAATACAGGACAGTACATTTCATACCAAGCATCACTCCAATCTGTTTCCATCGTGTTTTCAGAGGGAGGCTGAGGACTTTACCAATAATGCTGTGCAGCCCAAACAAGCCAGAAACCACAGGGAAACCGACGGAAAATGAACAATATTAACTCCCTCCCAGAGGATGTCTTAAAGCAGAATTCAGATTTCACTTTATGACAAACTTGTGGGGTCCACTTGCTCATTAAAGTTTCATGGAGTTACAGCCACAACCTGTTAATTACACTGGTATGTCTGTTCAGAAAAGAGTTGGTGCAACCGAGATTTTTCGGGTTCTTTTCATCTAAATTCACAATTCATTCCCAGCGTCAAAGGCGGTGGAAAGGTGCAGTCGGTCAGGCAGCATCTGAGGAGCAGGAGAATCAACGTTTCGGGCATAAGCCCTTCATCAGGCACGATTCCTGATTGAAGGCTTATACCTGAAATGTCGACTCTCCTGTTCCTTGGACGCTGCCTGACTGGCTGTGCTTTTCCAGCATCCACAATCTTGACTCTGATCTCCAGTCCCCTCTGTCTCCTGATTTATTCCCAGGGCGTGGCACCGTTAGTTGGGCCAGCATCGAGGTTCATAGAATCCCTACAGCGTGGAAATGGGCCCTTCAGCCCAACAAGTCCATACCGACCCTCCACAGAGTATCCCACCCCAAACCGATTCCCCATTTCTCAACATTTACCTCTGACGAGTGCACTTAACCTCCACAACTCTGAGCACTTTGGCACGGCTAATTCACCGAGCCTGCACATCTTTGGACCATGTGAGGAAACCGGAGCACCCGGAGGAAACCCACGCAGACACGGGGAGAATGTGCAAACTCCACACAGACAGTTGCCTGAGGCAGGAATTGAACCCAGGTCTCTCGTGCTGTGAGGCAGCAGTGCTAACCACTGTGCCACCATGTTTAACAGGATAGTGCCTGGTTATGGAGGATTTTAGCTATGATAGACTGGTTTCATTTTCACCGGAACGCAGGAGGTTGAGGGGGTGACCTGATAGATATAAGATTGTGGATATCATGTGGAAACTGTGCGGCTTTTTCCCAGGGCGGAGGGGTCAATTACTAGGGGACACGGGTTTGAGGTGCAGATGAGGGGGGGATGTGTGAGGCAAGTTTTGCAGACAAAGGGTAGTGAGTGCCTGGTGGAGGTGTTGGAAGCAGCACTCAAGAGGCTCCGGGATGACTACATCAATGTGAAGGAAATAGAGGGATAGGGATCCTGTCAGTGAAGGCAGTTTTCGTCTGGAGGGACAAAATGTGTCAGCATAGGCTTGGAGAGTCCAAGGGCCTGTTCCTGTACTGTCCTGGTCGTTGTTCTTCTTTATAACGGCAGAGATCCTGCATTCCTACCGAACTCCTTCAACTCCCTTTGCAGGACCTCATTTCACTTTCTGCCGATGACTTTATGAATAACTAATTTGGCTACGCACTCTCCCAATTCAGAATATCCTGCTCCGGCTGAGAGACATCGTTCACCCTGGCACCAGGGAGGCAGCACACTATCCTGGAGTCTCACTTGCCTCTCTGAGCTCTCACCTTGGGGTGGCACAGTGGTTAGCACTGCTGCCTCACAGCGCCAGAGACCTGGGATTGATTCCAACCTCAGGGTGACTGTGTGGAGTTTGCACATTCTCCCCGTGTCTGCGTGGGTTTCCACAGGGTGCTCAGGTTTCCTCCCACTCACCAAAAATGTGCAGGTTAGGGTGGATTGGCCGTGCTAAATTGTCACATAGTGTCCAGAGATGTGCAGGTTAGGGTGGATTGGCCATGCTAAATTGTCCCATAGTGCCCAGGGATGTGCAGGTTAGGGTGGATTGGCCATGCTAAATTGTCCCATAGTGCCCAGGGATGTGCAGGTTAGGGTGGATTGGCCATGCTAAATTGACAGTCGTGTTCAGGGACATGCGGGTTAGGGATAAATGTATGGGCAATAGGAGAGGGGGTTGAGTCTGGGTGGGTCACTCTGCGGAGGGTCGGTGTGGGGCCAAAGGGCCTGTTTCCACACTGTTGGGGTTCGGTGATGATTCTGAGAATAGCGCCCACTACTAGTACTACTCACCTACACTTCACCCCTCCCTGCGCACCACAGTGCCAGTCATGGGTGTACCACAGTGCTAGTCATGGGTGTACCACAGTGCTAGTCATGAGTGTACCACAGTGCCAGTCATGGGTGTACCACAGTGCTAGTCATGGGTGTACCACAGTGCCAGTCATGAGTGTACCACATTGCCAGTCATGAGTGTACCACAGTGCCAGTCATGGGTGTACCACAGTGCTAGTCATGGGTGTACCACAGTGCCAGTCATGAGTGTACCACAGTGCTAGTCATGGGTGTACCACAGTGCCAGTCATGGGTGTACCACAGTGCTAGTCATGGGTGTACCACAGTGCTAGTCATGAGTGTACCACAGTGCCAGTCATGGGTGTATCACAGTGCCAGTCATGAGTGTACCACAGTGCCAGTCATGGGTGTACCACAGTGCTAGTCATGAGTGTACCACAGTGCCATCATGAGTGTACCACAGTGCCAGTCATGGGTGTACCACAGTGCCAGTCATGGGTGTATCACAGTGCCAGTCATGAGTGTACCACAGTGCCAGTCATGGGTGTACCACAGTGCCAGCCATGAGTGTACCACAGTGCCAGTCATGGGTGTACCACAGTGCTAGTCATGAGTGTACCACAGTGCCATCATGAGTGTACCACAGTGCCAGTCATGAGTGTACCATAGTGCCAGTCATGAGTGCCATTGACCAGGTGACTATTGCTGTTTTTCCCTGAGTGGCCATTACCTCTGATACTATCCAAAACAGAAACTGGCCGGAACCCTCAGTGGGTCTGGCAGCATCTGTGTGGGGGGTTGGGGGGCGGGGGGGTTGGGGGTGGGGGGGATTGGTGGTGGAGTTGACATTTTGGGTCCAGTGACATTTCTTTAAAATGGGCCCCATGTGCTGGCTGGGCGTTCGCCCGATGGACGCTGTCGGAATTGTTATGTTTTCCCAGCTATTTCTCCTTCAGCTTTGTATTTCCAGCATTCGCCTCTTGTGAAAGGGGAATGGTCAAAACAGACGGCCTGCCCTCACTTATCCGTCTTCCTGGGGCTTACTCAACTCTTCACTAACTGTGTAGCCCTGACTGATGGTGTGACCCAGCTCAGTCATTGTGCTATCCGTGACATTCCCAGGCTCCTGGATGCTCCACAGTGAGTCCATCGTAGCTCCAGACGTTCCATGCAGCAAATTAGGGAACTGCAGCCAAACACAGTTCCTGCATGGAGACTGGACGTGTCCCTGATCTCCCACCTATCACAGGGGGAGTGTTCAACAGGGTCAAATTCTCCTGCCATCTCAAACCGTATCAACTAAACCTTCGGTATCAACTTCAGGAAACAGTCCGCGAACTGGATTAGGGTGGCACCGTGGTTAGCACCGCTGCCCCCCCAGTGCCAGGGACCCAGGTTCGATTCCAGCCTTGGGTGACTGTGTGGAGTTTGCACAATCCTCCCCATGTCTGCTGTGGGTTTCCTACTGCAATCCCAAGGTGTGCAGGCTAGGTGGGTTGGCCATGGGGAATGCAGGGTTACAGGGATAGGGTGGTGTGGACTCGGTGGACCGAATGACCTGCTTCCACGTTGTAGGGACTCCATGAGTTGAGTAGTCAACCTTACCCGCTGGTCATCAAACTCCGGTGCCTCACTCCCCATTCAAATTTGCTTGATGAAGTGTAGCAGGCAGTGAATGACCACAGAAACATTGAAAATAGGAGCAGGGAGAGGCCATTCAGCCCTTCACAATCACGGCTGATCGTCCAACACAATCACCCAATCCTGCTTTCTCCCCGTAACCTTTGATCCCAAGTGCTATATTGAGCTGCCTCTTGAATACACTCAATGTTTTGGCATCAACTACTTCCTATGGTAATGAACTCCTGTCTTTGTGTGAAGAAATGACTCCTCAGCTCCATCCTAAATGTTCCACCCTGAATCCTCAGACTATGACCCTCTGTTTCTTGATGCCACCCACCATCAGGAACATCCTCCCTGCATCTATCCCCTGTTTCATAAAACCCCTACAGTGTGAAAACAAGCCATTTGGCCCAACAGGTCCATACTGACCCTCCGAAGAGTGACCCACTCCCCTACCCTATTACTCGACATTTACCCCTGACTATTGCACCAAACCAACACATCCCTGAACACTATGGGACAATTTACAATGGCCAATCCACCCTAACCTACACATCTTCGGGAGGAACTCGGAGCACCCAGCGGAAACCCACACAGACAACATGCAAGCTCCACACAGACAGTCACCCGAGGCTGGAATTGAACCCAGGTTCCTATCCCTGTGAGGCAGCAGTGCTAACCACTGAGCCACCGTGTTGCCCGTTTCAAATTGTATAAGTCCCCTCCATACGTCTGACCTCCAGCAAAAACAAACCTAACTTAGCCAACCTCTTCTCCATCGCCATCCCCGGAATCAGCCTGGCAAACCTTCGTTCCCTTTCTCGAGAGCAAGCGCGTCCTTCCTCAGAACAGGAGACTAAAACAGCATATGACAATCTCAGTGTGGCCTCACCAAGGCTCTGTATAACTGCAACAACACATCCCTGCTCCTGTACTCGAACCCTCTGGCAATAAAGGCTGACATAACATTTGCCTTCTTTACCGCCTGCTGTGTGCCCTGTATACTTGGACTTTTGGAAAGTGTTTGATATGGAGCCACATGGGCTGGCTCGTTCACAAATTAGAAATGTTTAGGATTGATGGCTCCTTGGCAGCATGGATGGAAATGAGGCGAAGAGTGTGGCGCTGGAAAAGCACAGCCGGTCAGGCAGCATCCGAGGAGCAGGAGAGTCGACGTTTCGGGCATAAGGCCTTCATCAGGAGCACGGATGAAAACTTGGCTAAAAGCTAGAGAGAATGTAAGGAGGGGCACTTCCCAAACTGGACTCGGCAGACGCTGGAGGTCAGAGTCAAGATTAGAGTGGTGCTGGAAAATCACAGCACGTCAGGCAGCATCCGAGGGACAGGAAAACTCGATGTTTTGGGCAGACGCCCTTCATCAGGAATGAGGCTGGGAGCCTCCGGGGTGGAGAGATGAATGGGAGGGGTTGGTACTGGGGGGAAGGTAGATGAGAGTGCAATAGATGGATGGAGGTGGGGATGAAGGTGATAGATCGGAGGGGAGGGTGAAGCTGATAGGTGGGAAGGAAGATTGACAGATGGGACAGGTCATGAGGGCGGTGCTGAGCTGCAAGTTTGGAATTGGGGTAAGGTAGTGGAGAGGGGAAAAGAGTAAACTGGTGAAGTCCACATTGATGCCATGGGGTTGGAGGATCCCGAGGTGGAAGACGAGGCGTTCTTCCTCCAGGCATCGGGCGGTGAGGGAGTGGTGATGGAGGAGGCCCAGGACCTGCATTTCTTCAACAGAGTGAGGGGGGGAGTTGAAATGTTCAGCCACGGGGCAGTGGGGTTGGTTGGTGCGGGTGTCCCGGAGACGTTCTCTAATGCGCTTCCCAAATTAGAGATGAGTTGAAATTGGTGCTCCGCAGGGATAGGTGTTGAGACCCTGATTGATATCAATGAATTGGAGATGGGTGTTGAGGGCAGGATCTCTAAATTTGCAGATGATACTAAGCGAGGGAGAAAGATAAAATGGGAGGATGACACTGAGGAGCATTGACAAGTTGGCTCCATGGGCTTATAGCTGGCATCGGGATTGCATCGAAATGTGGCAGAAGAAACATGGAGAGACAATACAAGCTCAAAGGTACAACTTTGAGAAGAGAACAGGAGTAGGAGTTTATTGTATTTTCTCTCTCTATCTCCCCTTCCCTGCTTCTCAAAGTATGTGGGTTGGCTAGCTCAGATGGCTAGAACATGGTGCCTCTCACACTAAGGTCATGTGTTCAATCCCCCACTGACCAGGTGTGTGATTGGGGTTTGCACGTTGCAGGTTCCAAATTGCTGAATATGCATTTGTCCTTGCTTTTACTGGCTCGGTGGTTAGCACTGCTGCCTCACAGCGCCAGGGATCCGGGCTCAATTCCCACCTTGGGCAACTGTCTGTGTAAATTTTGCACATCCTCCCAGTGTCTGTGTGGGTTTTATCTGGATGCTCTGGTTTCCTCCCACAATCCAAAGTTGTGTGTGTTAGGGTGGATTGGCCATGAAAAATTGTCCCATAGTGTCCAGGGATATGCAGGTTAGGGTGGATTGGCCATGAGAAAATGTCCCATATTGTCCCATAGTCTCCAGGGGTGTGCATGTTAGGGTGGATTGGCCATGTTAAATTGTCCCATTGTGTCCAGATGCATTAGTCAGTGCTAAATATAGGATAGAGGATTGAGTCTGAGATCGTGTATCAGGTATAAGCAGGCAGGGAAAGAGTGAAGTTCTGAGTTTTGTGAAGCAAGGGGTTCAGCTGAGCATGACTCAGATCAGATAAGAACTTACAGTTAACAATAGGGTGCTGGAGACAAGGGTAATGGGTTAACAAGATGGAAAAGCAGTCACTATATGGAGCTGTTTAACAATATTGGAAGCATTCATTATGCAAGGTCAGCTAACAATGGGAAAACTATCCACTGCATGAATCCAGTTAACAATGTTAAGAGCATTCATTGTAGAACAGTACATAGAACATTACAGCACAGTATAGACCCTTCAGCCCTTGATGTTGCGCCGACCTGTCATACCAATCTGAAGCCCATCTAACCTACACTATTCGATGTACATCCGTATGCTTGTCCAATGATGACTTAAATGTACCTAAAGTTGGCGAATCTACGACCATTGCAGGCAAAGCATTCAATACCCTTACTACTCTCTGAGTAAAGAAACTACCTCTGACATCTGTCCCATATCTATCACCCCTCAATTGAAAGCTATGTACCCTCGTGCTCGCCGTCACCATACTTGGAAAAAGGTTCTCCCTGTCCACCCTATCTAATCCTCTGATTATCTTATATATCTCTATTAAGTCACCTCTCAACCTTCTTCTCTCTAACGAAAACAGCCTCAAGTCCCTCAGCCTTTCCTCCTAAGACCTTCCCTCCATACCAGGCAACATCCTAGTAAATCTCCTCTGCACCCTTTCCAAAGCTTCCACATCCTTCTTATAATGCTGTGACCAGAACTGTACACAATACTCCAAGTGTGGCTGCACCAGAGGTTTGTACAGCTGTAGCATAACCTCATGGTTCCGGAACTCGATCCCTCTATTAATAAAAGCTAAAACACTGTATGCCTTCTTAACAACCCTGTCAACCTGGGTGGCAACTTTCAAGAATCTGTGTACCTGGACACCAAGATCTCTCTGCTCATCTACACTACCAAGAATCTTACCATTAGCCCAGTACTTTGCATTCTGGTTACACCGACCAAAGTGAATCACCTCACACTTATCCGCATTAAACTCCATTTGCCACCTCTCAGCCCAGCTCTGCAGCTTACCTATGTCTCTCTGGAACCTACAACATCCTTCGTCACTATCCACAACTCCACCAAACTTAGAGGTCTTGGTCTCTGCTATTGACCCTCATTGATTGTAACAGGCACCCAGTTGATTTGTATGTTTCCTTATCTGGATGCTCCTCCCTGTAACATGACTATATAGTTCATTGAGAAACTGCTGTTCAAGACAAGACATGAGCTCATGTCTCTGCGCACATGGGCGATTGTTCTCTCTCCTTCCAGGGCCCAGAATAAAGATGAAGGAGGTAAAGCCATACTGTGTCTCTGAGCGTTTTACTTCAAGTGAGGGGTGGGAGGGGGGATCGGGGTGACAATATTGGCATAGTTGGCAGGATCCAAATAAATAGTTACGATCGGATGGTGTCAGCGGCTGCCCAGAACATCAGTGTCTGGAGACCGACGGGCCCACAAGGTAAGATTTTAAACCTTAGTCCCTCCCAATGTTCCTGTGTGCCAGCGATGGTCCCTTCGTTCGATCACTCTCTCTTCAACAGATTCCTGAAATGGTAATTAGTTCAGTTGAGAGATATAGTTTCACAAGTGTGCAGGAAGGCAGAGTTTGACTCCTCTGCACTGCGTTGGGAGGGAGGGGTGTGTGATTGAGGTTTGAGTCCTTTGTGTGATACTGGGGTTAGAGTCTCCGGGGCTGGGTTTTGTTGAGGTTCGAAGCCTCTGCGCAGTACTGGGGTTAGACCCCCCTGTGGTGGGTTAATTTGAGGTTCAAGTCCTCCGCACTGTGCTGAGGTTCCAGCTCTCTGTGTGTAAGCGAGGTTCAAACTCTCTGTGTTAAATTGGGATTTGAGTTTCCTGTGTTTAGTTGGGATTCACGTTTTCTGTGTTGAAGTGGGATTTGGATTTTCTGTGTTTAATCAGGGTTCGAGTTGTCTATTTTTAAGTGGGATTTGCGTTCTCTGCCTTTAAGTGGGATTTGAGTTCTCTATGTTTCAGTGGGGTTCAAGGCCCCCTGAGGAGTAAAGTGAGAAACGGGTTAAAATCCCCTAGTGGTGAAATTTGAGGCCTGGTGAGTCTTTGGGGAAAGAGAGTGACTCGGATTGCGATGCCATGTGGTCTGCTGCGAGGGCTTTCTCTGTTTATCAGTGTAATTTCAGAGCAAGGATGCAAACAAAAATGAGAAAACACTGAAATTAAGATTGTGCTAATATTTGGGTGAAGAGGGGAGGTTTCAATATCAATTGTGCCATGCTGAGAGTGTTTGATGTTTAAACATTTTGGGTAAAATACTGGATCAGAAAATCCTTTTCAGTAACTGTTTGGCCTTGTTTGAATCAGGATCTCAATTCAATGTGTTTTGTCGGCTGTGTAAGAGGGCAGATTTTGTTTTTACATTGAACTTGTACATGTCCTTTTTAAAATTATTTGGAGATGCCGGCGTTGGACTGGGACTTACAAAGTTAAACTCACACAACACCAGGCTATAGTCCAACAGGTTTAATTGGAAGCACTAGCTTTCAGAGCGCTGCTCCTTCATCAGGTGGTTGTGGATTTTATCTTGTACTCCACAACCACCTGATAAAGGAGCAGCGCTCCGAAAGCTAGTGCTTCCAATTAAACCTGTTGGACTATAACCTGGTGTTGTGTGATTTTTTTTTACTTTAAAATGATCAAACTTGTAACCTTAAAACAAATTGATTGGGTGCATTGAGCTGTGAATTGTTTGAAATTCCACAATGCCTGTTTAAAACAAAAACATGTGGGTCAGTGGTCATGCTTTCCCCCGATGAGAATATTGCATTACAATATCTTTACTGCTGTGGTTTTAATGCAGAGCGTTCACAAAAAGTACGTTTTTAGGTTGATGTTTTGTTGAGATTTTCTAGAGAAAATTAGCACGTGAGGCTGAGCTATTCAAATTCTGTTAATTATTGTTCAGACTTCATTGGCCCCTTTCATATTGCAAATATAAAGAATGTTGATCTCTGCCAAAGTTGCCACTGTAATTCCGACTGTTTTATTTAGGAAGTTTCATTTGGAGAACATATTTTAAAATATTCACCATCCTTGTAAATCTTTTCTGAACCCTTTCGAGTTTCACAACATCTTTCAGATAGGATCCTCCCAACTCCTGTCCTCAATAATCTGACCAATAAAGGACAGCATGCCAAATACCTTCTTCACGATCCTATCGACCTGCAACTCCACTTCTTCACTCTTCATGCTCATGACTGAGGAGCTGATTGAATCCATTGGATCATTCAGTATGCAAGGTCAGCTAACAAGGGGAAAAGCATCCATTGTATGAATCCAGTTAACAAGGTGAAGAACATTCATTTGTAACAGTAAAGGGCTTGTTCTCTGCTATTGATACTCATTGATTGTAACAGTCACCCAATTAATATGTATGTTGCCTTATCTGAACGCTCCTCCCTGTAAAGTGACTCTAGAGTTCATTGAGAAACTGTTGTTCAAGAGAAGACGGTGAACTCATGTCCCTGTGCACATGGGCGATCATTCTCTCTCCCTCCAGGGCCCGGAATAAAGATGAAGGAGGTAAAATTATTGTGTCTCCGAACGTTTTGCTTTGGCTGTGGGGGTGGGGGTGGGGAGGGGGAAACGGGACGACAGGTCTGCATGGGTTGCTCTTCAGAGGGTCGGTGTGAACTTGTTGCACTGAAGGGCTGTTTCCACACAGTAAGGAATCTAATCTAAAAGCACAGTCACTGTCCCATGCACTTGGTTCAAGCACATCACCGCTGCCCCTTCTCCATTTGCAGTGAGCTGCTACCAAGAGGATGAAGGTGGAGGTGGGAAAGAAGGAGACGTGCAGTAAGCTACATGCATTACACATCCTTGGCTTCATTGGTCAGAACATTGGATGTGGGAGTCGGGAGGTCATGTTGCGGCTCTGCAGGCCACTCTTGAAGTACTGTGATCAACTCTGGTCTCCCCTGCTATAGGAAGGATGCTGTTACACTTAAAAGGGGACAGAGAGAACTGACAAGGATGATGCTGGTCCGAGAGAGAGAGGCTGAACAGACTGGGGCTATTTTCCCTGGAGTGTCGCAGGCTGACGGGTGACCTGATAGAGGTTTATACAGTCATGAGGGTGGTGCATGAATGGAATGAGCTGCCAGAGCAAGTGGTTGAGGCTGGTACAATTACAGCATTGAAAAGGCATCTGGATGGGTATATGGATAGGAAGGGTTTAGAGGGATATGGGACAAATGCTGGCTAATGGGACTGGGTCAGATTGGGACGTCTGGTCAGTGTAGACATGTTCCACCTGAAGGGTCTGTTTGCTTGCTGTATGACGCTATGACCTCAGGGTTCATGTGCAGAATTCTCTGAGAGATGGGCATCACTTCGGGGTTAATGGCACTCCAACCCCAAGATCTTTATTTCCTCATTCGCACCCGTTATCTTGTGACAAGCACTCGGAAATATTTGAGTGAACAACATCTTGTCGTTTGACAAAGCAAAATTGCTCGAGGGGACACAATCTTTTCCTCCTCCATCTGGATTTGGACCATTCGATGCAGTTACTTGTCAATTTTAACAAAGCGAAATCTTGTGCCAAAGTAGGTTGGTATGAATTATTTATCGAAGGTGGGAGTGGGTGTGCCTGTTCCTCTGAAATATGTTAGAACTGTGTCCATTCCAACCTCATTCTCAGCCAGGAATGGAGGGGTTGGTGCGTCGCTCGATCCCCCATCGTCCTGAGGAATTTTCTCTGTCAGTTTTTATTTAACCAAGTTCATCAGAAAGCAGGTTCCAAATAAACCTGTTGGACTATAACCTGGTGTTGTGTGATTTTTAACTTTGTCCCATCCCAGTCCAACACCGGCCTCTCCAAATCTTTTTTTTTAAGCAGTTCACTTCATAAAGTACTGGAGGCTTCGACTCCATTTTGGTGCTAACAACACAAAAATCTCCCCCATTTTGCTGTGCAGGCCCTTGTCGTGCAGTGGTACTGTCCCTATCTCTGAGCCAGGAGGCCTGAGCTCAAATCCCACTTGTTCCAGCAGGATGCCTTAAGATCTCCAAACAGACTGATCAGAAAATATCTCTACCCTGCAAGAGGCTATCACAGTACAGCGGTAAAGTCCGTATCTCTGAGCCCACTGTTTCAGAGATCAGGCATCTAACATTGGTTGATGAGAAAATATCTCTGCTCTTCTTTGCTTGCCCGCTCCCTGTATTCTTTAATTGCCAAAGAGATACATTCAATAGGGGAACATCCTCAACCAGAAACTTGGGGTGAAATTCTACAGACTCGTTCCTTTGGGTGGCCATTTATCCTGAAGCAGTCTTCAATTTTTGTTCAAGATGGTGGAACAGTGGTAGTGGAATCTGTGGGCTCTCAGCCCATCGACTTGTCCACTTGGTTCTTCTATTTTTGTTTCAAATGTTTCCATTTATTATGGAACTTTACCTTCTTCTAATGACCTCGGCAGAAGGCATCTTCTCCCGGCCCAGGCCTGCTGACGAGGTGGTTTCCAGCAACCCCGACTGGTGGTGTAGGCCTGGCGAGGAGGTCTCCCAGTGTGGTGGTCCAGGAGGGGGTGGTCTCGGCCTGGTGAGGAGGTCTCGTCTTTATTTTGGAGGTGGCTTCAGAATATTCCAATGGCCCAACACGGCAGTCTAGTCCCAGCTCAGAGGCCTAGTCCCAGCTCGGAGGCCTAGTCCCAGCTCAGAGGCCTAGTCCCAGCTCGGAGGCCTAGTCCCAGCTCAGAGGCCTAGTCCCAGCTCGGAGGCCTAGTCCCAGCTCGGAGGTCTAGTCTCCAGCATGGAGGTCTAGTCCCAGCTCGGAGGTCTAGTCCCAGCTCGGAGGTCTAGTCCCAGCTCGGAGGCCTAGTCCCAGCATGGAGGTCTAGTCCCAGCTCGGAGGTCTAGTCCCAGCTCAGAGGTCTAGTCCCAGCTCGGAGGTCTAGTCCCAGCATGGAGGTCTAGTCCCAGCTCGGAGGCCTAGTCCCAGCTCGGAGGTCTAGTCCCAGCTCGGAGGCCTAGTCCCAGCTCGGAGGTCTAGTCCCAGCATGGAGGTCTAGTTCCAGTTCGGAGGCCTAGTCCCAGCTCGGAGGTCTAGTCCCAGCTCGGAGGCCTAGTCCCAGCTCGGAGGTCTAGTCCCAGCTCGGAGGTCTAGTCCCAGCTCGGAGGCCTAGTCCCAGCATGGAGGTCTAGTCCCAGCTCGGAGGTCTAGTCCCAGCTCGGAGGTCTAGTCCCAGCTCGGAGGTCTAGTCCCAGCATGGAGGTCTAGTCCCAGCTCGGAGGCCTAGTCCCAGCTCGGAGGTCTAGTCCCAGCTCGGAGGTCTAGTCCCAGCTCGGAGGTCTAGTCCCAGCATGGAGGTCTAGTTCCAGTTCGGAGGCCTAGTTCCAGCTCGGAGGTCTAGTTCCAGTTCAGAGGCCTAGTCCCAGCTCAGAGGTCTAGTCCCAGGAAGGACGTTGAGTTCCAGCATGGGGGTCTAGTGCCCAGCTTGGAGGCCTAGTCCCAGCATAGGGGTCTAGTCCCCAGCATTGAGGCCGAGTTCCAGTTTGGAGGCCTAGTTCCAGCACAGAGGTCTAATCCCAGCTCAGAGGTCCAGTTCCAGGAAGGACGTCAAGTCGCAGCAAGGAGGTGTATTCCCAACAAGGAGGCCTAGTCCCAGCATGGAAATGTCATTTTGGTGTGGCTTGGTAGTCTCTGCCTGATCTTCAGCTTACCTCAAACCCAGGAGCCGTTACTTGAACAATGATGAACTTTTGCTCCTTTTTTTTTCTCACTTACGACTTCTGTCATTAAGTTAAGCACTCATCAACTTTATCGCTGTTTTTTGTTGTAAACATACATGTGACAATAATTTGCTATTTTGAATGATCGAGCCCTAATCCTGAGACCACGATTTAAATGCAATGGCTCCATTGCTCACCCCTGCCATTTCCAGTCAGGATTCGGGAATTTACAAATCAGGCACAGACCAAGGGGATTGGCTGCTAACCCTATCGTGTGAGTGTCACGGTGGCTCAGTGGTTAGCGCTGCTGCCTTACAGTGCCAGGGACCCAGGTTCGATCCTAGCCTTAGGTAACCCCTGTGTGGGATTTGCATGTTCTCCCTGTGTCTGCATGGGTTTCCTCCAAAAATGTGTAGGCTAGGGTGGATTGGATGTCCTGAATTGCCTACAGATGGGTCGGTTAGGTGCATTAGTCAGCGGTTAAATGTAGGGGAATGGGTCTGAGTGGGTTGCTTTTCTGTGGATCGGTGTGGACTTGTTGGGCTGAAGGGCCTGTTTTCACACTGTTGGAATTCTATAAAAATTCCACGGCCTATGCACCCAATCCACCGACCGTGCACACAGTCATGTTCTGTCTTCCAAAGCCCATGTGTTTGAGGGTTAAGAGCTTTAATCTCTGCCTTTCCCAGATTCTGACCGTCTTTCTGAAAGCTCTTTATCTTCCTCGCTCACATTTTTGGCACTCTTGATGTCTCCGCTCGATAAGGCTCTTCCTGTCATTCTTCTCCATGGGTCATGGGAGCTGGTGCTTTTATCGCTCCTTCCCCACTGCCTGCTCAGCATGCTTTGCAAAGTGCTGACAACATCGCTGAAGCAATTCTCCTTCAAAAGGCAGCGTCCCCTAAGCTCAGCTCAATAACAAACAAAACCGCACAACACACACTCCCTGAATTGCAAACAGCCATCTGAAGAAACCTGGCTTCAGGTAATCTGTGTTTGATGTGTCAATCCAAGAGCTCATTGTTGATTGAGATTGAGTGGTACGTAAGGCTGAAATGGAGCAAGCTGGTGGATTCATTTCTTTCAGTGCAACTCAGCTCCAGTTTCTGAGGATAATGTGAGAAATGGTCTGTAATTTTAAAAAGTCATTCCTGATGAAGGGCTCCGGCCCAAAACATCGATTTTCCTGCTCCTCGGATGCTGCCTGATCCTCTGTGGCGTTTCCAGCAACACACTCTCAATTGAGATTGTTTTAAAGATTAGATTGCCTACAGTGTGATAGCAGGCCCTTCGGCCCAACAATTCCATGGTGACCCTTCGAAGAGTAACCCACCCAGACCCATTTCCCTCTGACTAATGCACCTAACGCTACAGGCAATTTAGCAATGGCTAATCCACCCTAACCTACACATCTTGGACTGTGGGAGGAAACTGGAGCACCCAGAGGAAACCCACACAGACACAGAGAGAATGTGCAAACTTCACACAGGCAGTCACACAAAGCAGGAATCGAACCTGGGTCCCTGGTGCTGTGAGGTTGCAGTGCTAACCACTGAGTCGCTAAGCACCTCTGGCTTGGGCAACTAGACTAGAAGATGTTGTAAAACCTGCAGGTATTCACAAAAGATTTACAGGGATGTTGTCAGGGTTGAAGGATTTGAGCTATAGGGAGAGGCTGAACAAGCATGGGCTGTTTTCCCTGGAGCATCGGAGGCTGAGGGGTAACCTTATAGTGGTTTATAAAATCATGTAGGGCATGGATAGGATAAATAGACAAAGTCTTTTCCCTGGGGTGGGGGAACTAGAGCGTGAGAAGGGAAAGATATATAAAAGGGACCTAAGGGGCAACGTTTTCACCCAGAGAGTGGGACGTGTATGGAATAGGCTGCCAGAGGAAGTGGTGGAGGCTGGTACAATTGCAACATTTAAAAGGCATTTGGATGGATATATGAATAGGAAGGGTTTGGAGGGATGGCTGGTGGGACTAGATTGGTTTCGGAGATCTGGTTGGCATGGATGAGTCGGACTGACTGTGCTGTGACTCTAGGACTCTGTGTAGACTGCAGCTCAGTGAAAGTGAAGACTGCAGATGCTGGAAACCAGAGTTTAGATCAGAGTGGTGCTGGAAAAGCACAGCAGGTCAGGCTGCATCCAAGGAGCAGGAAAGTCGACATTTCGGGCAAAAGCCCTTCATCAGTAATTTGCAGCTGTCAGATATACCATGACCACTTCCAAAAATTACAGAGAGGGAAAATTCCGTCTTGTCTGAAAAGGGATAAATTAAAACCTTGTCTGCTTCATCTATCTATACATCAGCCTCCCCCTGTCCTGGCCACTTTTTTAGATATTACAGACCAGGCTGTGACAGATTCAAACAGCTCAGTGCCAAGGGAGGTGGGAGAAAATCACAGAATCCCTGCAGTATGGAATCATACATCTTCCCATTCCCGTCCATACCAACCCTAGCATTCCACCCTATCTCCTGCATTTCCCACAGCTAATCCACCCAGCCTAAACATCCCTGGACACTGCATGGCAACATAGCAAGGCTTAACCTGCACATCATTGGGCTGTGGGGGGAAACCCACACAAAGGCATAGGGCAAATGGGCAAACTCCACAAAGACAGTCACCTGAGGTTGGGATTCAACCCGGCTCCTTGGTGCTGTGAGGCAGTGGGGCTAACCACTGAGCCCCTGTGTAACCCAGGGTGGAAGCTCAATAAATAATCAGTACAGCAGTGATTGCTGAAATGTCTGTGCATGAGGGGAGTACAGGATACCCCTCGAACTGACTGATATCCCCAGCAACAGTCTCCAAGTAACCGACACAAACCATCCCTCAACTGACTGGTGCCCATGGCCAATATCAATGGTTGGTCAATGTTCCTTGGGTTACAGCCACTCTTCTGGATAACCACCCCATCCGCATTCATCGGGAGGTCCCTCTGATTGCCTTAGTCCCACTGCCAACGCACCCTCTCCTTCAATGTCACTCCACCTGACTCGGTTAAGGATCACAACTTGAGGGACGTTTCAGAGAACATGGCCGGGACACACGCACCCAACAGCCCCACCGCCCTGTGGCTGCCCGCTCCAACTCCCCCTCCAACTCTGCCAATGACATGCAAGTCCTTGGCCTCCTCCACCGGCCAATCCAAACCACCTCACGCCTGGAGGAAGAACGCCTCATCTTCCGCCTTGGGAGTCTCCAACCACACAGCCGTAATGTCGCTTTCATCAGTTCCCTCATCTCCCCTACCCTCCCACCTCATCCCAGATCCAACCCTCCAACTCAGCACCGCCATCTTGAATAATCCAACATATCCATCTTCCTTCCCACCTATCTGCTCCACCCTCTGCTCTGACCAATCACCATCATTCCCCACCTGCATCTACCTCTTGCTTTTGCAGCAACCTCCCCCACTCCAGTCCCAGTCCCCCTCCAATTTATCTCTCAGCCCCATGGGCTCCTCCACACTACCCCACCCCCCACCTTCCTGATGAAGGGCTGATGTCTGAAACGTCGACTCTCCTGCTTCTCAGATGCTGCCTGACCTGCTGTGCTTTCCGAGTGTTACCCTTTCTGACTCTGGCTCACAACTGACAGTGAGGCGCTCAGATCGGGGCTTGGGGCAGCAACTAACCACAGTTACCCGGTGCCAGACCCAGAGAGGGAAGGGAGGGTGACATGGGGCTGGATTGCAGAGTACAGAGGAACCTCGATTCTCTGAATATCGATTATCCAAATTTCGGATTATCTTGAAGAAGAAGATTACAACTCCCCGCAAAAACGTTACATCGAAGAGGTAAGTGTATTGGACTCACCAGTACTGAAGAAGATGTGAAAACGCTGGCAAAAACAGAAAAAAACACCAGCAGTGACTGGGTATCTTTTAGGTAAGGGTTAGTTACACAGCCCTTTGCAAAAGTAAGTGGTTTACAGTATTCCCATCACTTTACTGGGCCGTTCATGGAAAAAATGCCTGAGAATGTAAACGCATACACGAGGTGGTGCTTTTGTCTTTCTGTTGCGCGACTGAGTTCCCAGGAAATGACAAATGCTCTTGCAATCGTAGAAGCTGTTCTGGACCTTGTTTAATGCAAGGATTTCATACACAGTATTTATGTGACGGTACGGATTTAATCTTTCTCAGTTTAACCTGCAATTTGCAGAATGCAAAGACTGGTTTGTTTAAATAGCAGACTCATCAAAATTATCGATTTAAACCAACTCTCCGGGGGAGCGCAGCGTTAGATCAGTATGGCGTCCCTTGTGTAAGGTCAAATCGATTATCCGAAGAATCAGTTATCCAAACGAAACAGCTCCTGCCCATCCTGTTTGGAAATGCACGGTTCATCTGTATATCCACAACAATAAAGCAGGAGCGTGACTTAACATTGTGACATTCTCACAGGAATCACTCTGCAAACTCGGAGAGGATGTTTGTCAGCAACAGGACAGGATCTGCTCCCTCACTGCAGCGATGTTTTCCCACACCTACACTTCCCCTCCTCCCTCTCCCTCTCCTGCTTCTTCTGAAAGCCACACTAAAAACAGGCAGCCCTCTCAGTCTCACTGTGGGAAAAGACTCGCTAACCCACGATAGGCCCACAAGAGCAAAATTGGCCCAACTGTACCAGAACACCCAGAATTCCCGAGCAGCTCACAAGCTGGATCAGACAGCAGGCAGATAAGGGAATACACGGTCAGCTCCCATGGACATGACAGAGCACCGCAGCTATGTCGAAGCCCCACGGGCAGTTTCACAACCCAGCAATACCAAAGCCACACAAAGAGGACAGACACCAGCAAAGGACATGTTCCAGGAACAGGACAATGGAAGCACCTCACCACTTTAGAAGAGACGTTAACACCTACCTGTGGAGATGAGTGGAACCATGATACTGTCGGGATGTTGCATTGTGTGAAGGAACTGGACGTTCATCCGATTAAAGTGTTTTCCAATGAGCATCCTTGTAACTAAATTACTCCATTTCCAGAAACATTGTAGTTTCCCATTTCTTACTCAGTGTCATTGTGCAGCATTACTATAAAACTGGTCTCATCCTCAGCTCTGGGAATAGAAATCTGACCGACCTGTACACACTGTCAGTTCTGTTTCAGCCGAGTCAGTTTCTCCTCCAGCCATACCGCTTGCAATAAACTGTTTGTCAATTTCACTTCGAGCTGTGTTTTGTGATCTCTAATCGATTGGGCAAATTTCTCCAACCCTCAACTCAGCAAGACAGGACTTCCAATTCAGGAGAAAGTGAGGACTGCAGATGCTGGAGATCAGAGCTGAGAATGTGTTGCTGGAAAAGCGCAGCAGGTCAGGCAGCATCCAAGGAGCAGGAGAATCAACGTTTCGGGCATGAGCCCTTCTCAGGCACATCACCCCCTACATTTTCCAAAACAGCATATCTGTTTGAAATGGATATATCCACAAAAGAGGAGAAAGTGAGGTCTGCAGATGCTGGAGATCAGAGCTGAAAATGTGTTGCTGGAAAAGCGCAGCAGGTCAGGCAGCATCCAAGGAACAGGAAATTCAACGTTTCGGGCATAAGCCCTGATGAAGCCCTTTCCTGATGAAGGGCTTATGCCCGAAACGTCGAATTTCCTGTTCCTTGGATGCTGCCTGGCCTGCTGTGTTTTTCCAGCAACACATTTTCATATCCACAAAAGACTCCTGCACTAGCTGCCTACCTCTCTTACCCTTCCTGGACTTAACCCATCTATGTGACTGTATCTGAGACTTCCCCCCCCTTCCTATAACTACCATCCATCACATACTGTTGCTATTGCAATTTCCTCATCGCTTCTAACTGTCTCTCCAACTGATCAATTCAATCTGATAAGATTTGCAGCCAGCAGCATTTATAGCAGATATAATCCGCAGTAACCCTTAAACTCTCTTTAAACTCCCACATCTGACAAGAAGTACATATCACTCTATTAAAGGCCATTTTTGCTTCTTCCAATCTACAGACCCAGAAAATAGCACTGTCTTCTTCCTCGACAAAGCACTGCTCCAGGCTAACTTAATTCTTATGGCTTATATTTTTAAGTTTAATCAAGAGACATATCTCAATAAAACATACAATCAAGAAAGAACCCACTCTGAGGGATCCAAGATGGCGGTGATCTGGGAAGATCATACTGCAAAGCGTCTCATCACAGTGGGAGCAGGACGGTCCTTTAACCTGCCCAACCCAGGTCATCAGGATTTCTTGGGGCATTGGAAAGATTGTGGAGCCCCAAGAAATATTTAAAAATTGACTTACCTGTATTTTCAGCTGTCCAGAAATGCCTAAAAAGGGAGGAGGAGCAACCGAGGTCGGGCCTGCAGCTCAGCCTGCAGCAGCCTCAGAGCCGATTACTCTCCAGGACCTGGTGAACCAGCTCTCGAAATCCCGCGAGGTGTTGGGGAAACAGATTGAAGAGAAGCTGGCTCCAGTCTCTCTCATGCTGCAGAAGCATGAGCAGCAGCTGGGAGACCTGGAGAAGAGGACGGATGAGGTGGAGCACAGGGTCACAGCGGTGGAGCACAGGGTCACAGCGGTGGAAGCTGATGCCAGTTCATTCAAGGATAAGATCCAAGCCCTGAAGATGCAGGTTCGTAATTTGAGTGACCGAGTGGATGAAAACAGAGGCAGGAGAAAAAACACTCAGATCATTGGTCTGCCTGAGGGTAAGGCAGGTGAGCGGCCTACGGAATTTGTTGAGGATTGGTTGCCGAAATTCCTTGACTTGGAGACTGGCCTGAGAGGATTGAAGATAGAGAGGGCTCACCGGGCTGCAGCGCGGAGGTCGGGTCTGGGTCAACCCCCTCGTCCTTTCCTGGTGCAGTTCCATCATTACCGGGATAAGGAGAGAGTCATGAAGGCTCCCAGACTCCAGGGGAAGGATCCAAGGGCCCTGAGTGATCTAAGATCATGTTTTCTCAGGACTTTTCAGCGGCAGTGATCCAGAAACGAAAATCGTATGATGGTGTCAAGAGAAGATTGAAGGAGCTTGGGATTCTTGCTGAGATATCCGGCAGTGCTTCCGATCACCTTAGATGGGTCCATGCATCTCTTTGACACATCGGAGAAGGCAAGAGACTTTGTGGACAAACTAACCTAATTTAAACAATTGTAGTATGTATAAATATTGTTGCTTGGGTATGTGTTTATCATTCTGTAACAGAAATGGAGGAAATCCGGTTGGAGCTTTGTTTTTCCCTTTTTTTTCCTTTATTGATAATAATTTGGTTCAGACTATGTCTGGCGGTGGTTAAGATGTACATTTTAAATTTCTAAGTTAGGACATACCAAACGATGGGTGGGGTATTTATTCCCCCTTTTTTCTTATAAAAGAATGTTTTTTTATTCATATTGATATCCTATGGGGTGTTTAGTCTTTTTAGCTTGTGCTTGCGATGCAGCTCTAGCTGGGAGAAGTGAAGGTGGTTGAGATGGTTAGATGCCTATTTATGGGCAGTTCGGGAAGAGTAGATAACCCCTCTGGGTGGGGGGGGGGCGGGGGGTGAGTTCCCCTACTCAGCGTTATTGGCGCTTTATATATTGGTTTGTTTTCTGGTTTTTGTTGTTTTGTATTTTTAATAATATTGTATTTCTGTTAAATGTTGTGGTTTTAGTTTATGTAGTTTTTATATTTGGTGGACCATGCAACATTAAGGTTCAGCAATTTGTGGTTCGGGTTCCTCCTCTCTGGAATTTAAATGTAATTGCAGAAGATTATGGCTAATGATTTGATTAAATGGTGTACCTGGAATATCAAGGGAAGTCACTCACCAATTAAGAGGAAGAAGGTACTCTTGAGTCTTAGAAAGGAGAAGGTGGATATTGCTTTGTTACAGGAGACACATTTGGATGACAAGGAACACCTGAAATTATAGCAGAATGGCTTTGACCGAGTTTATTTTTCATCACTTAATACAAGAAGTAGGGGAGTGGCTATATTGGTTAGGAAAAATCTCTCATTTAAATTGTTGGAATGTGTTAAAGACACATACGGGAGGTTTGTAATTCTTAAAGCCTTGATAAATGGGGAAGAATATGGTGTTTCAAATGTTTATTGTCCCCCAGCTCATCCTCTTAAATTCTTGGTAGATGCTTTATCTAAAGTGATAAGACTCAAGTCTCGCACATCATCACAGGGGGAGATGTTAACTGCCTCATGGATCCCACAGTTAACAGTTTGCCTAAAGGTCCCTCAATACCCTCTGCACAAACTAAATAGTTAGTGGGTCTGTGTGGGGAGTTAGGGTTGGTGGACATCTGGAGGTGTATCCACCCCACAGGTAGGGATTTCACGTTTTTCTCCAATCCGCAGAGATGTCACACAAGGATTGATTTTTTTCTGACCCCTGCATAACCCTGGATCTGGTGGCATCCTGTATGATTGGTAACATTGTCATCTCTGATCATGCTCCAGTGTACCTTATGGTTAAAATTAAGGATGTTACAGTGGATTCAAGGTACTGGCGAATGGACCCCTTTATTCTCATGGACAGTAAGTTTGTGGAGTATTTCTCTAGGGAATTTCGGGCATTCCTAGATATCAACATAGGCTCGGTTGATAGCTCATCTGTTCTCTGGGAAACTGCCAAAGCTTATGCCAGGGGGTTAGTTATTTCATATTCCACCAGTAGGAAGTGGCAGAAGGGTGAGCAGCAACGTCTCCTTGGAGCACAGTTGAAGGCAGCCGAGAAGGCCTATTTTGACAATCCCTCATTGGTCAAACTACAGAGGATTGTGACACTGCGGTCTACACTAAATTCCGTGCTCATGCAGACGGCAAAGAAGGAGCTGGCTTTTGCAAAGCAAAGGTTATATGAACATGTTGATAAGCCAGGCAAATACTTAGCATACCTTGCCAGAAAGAGTAAGTGCCCCACAAACCATTGCAGCGATTAGGGAAGAGTCTGGGAACCTAACATGTGATTCTAAAAAGATTAATGTGGCGTTCCAGAGATTCTACTCTAAGTTATATCAGTCTGAGAATTGTGAGGAGGGGCCGGCCAAAATGGAATCCGTTTTTAGGGATCTGAAGCTCCTGGGTGTGACTCCCGAACAGCAGTCCTTTCTCAATGCCCCATTATCAGAGCAAGAAGTGCAGGAAGCTGTGAGGCAGCTTCAGAGTGGAAAGGCACCCGGTCCTGATGGACTTCCCAGTGAATTCTATAAGGAATTTATAAGTTTCCTGTCAGGCCCGATGCTGAATATATTTAATGATTCATACAGTCATGATTGTGTCCCACCATCTCTGATAGAGGCCAATATTTCACTGATCCTTTAAAAAGGGAAGGATCCGGAAGACTGTGCTTCATACAGGCCCATCTCGCTCATAAATGTGGACTTTAAGATCCTCTCTAAGGCTCTCGCGTTAAGGCTGGAGACTGTGTTACCTTCTATTACTAAAGAGGATCAGACGGGCTTCATAAAGGGTCGCAAATGCTGCAATAATGTTAGGAGGCTGCTTAATGTAATTCAAGCACGCCAACAGCAGTCAATACAGGGATTGGTGATTTCTTTAGATGCAGAGAAGGCATTTGACCGAGCTCAGTGGCTGTACCTTTTCTATACTCTAGACCGGTTTGGTCTGGGCGAAGTTTTCATAAGATGGGTAAAGGTTCTCTACAGTGTACCTCTCATGGCGGTCATTACCAACGGGGCATGATCAAACAATGTTAATATTTCTAGGGGCAGCCGGCAGGGCTATCCCCTTTCACCATTACTTTTTATGTTGGTGATTGAACCATTGGCAGAGGCCATTCGTAGGGATCTCAATATATCGGCTCCAGAAGTGGGGTCAAAATTACATAAGGTCTTGCTGAATGCAGACAATGTTCTAATTTTCTTGACAAATCCAGCAGTCTCAGTGCCTTGCCTGATACAATGCATACACGCATTTGGCACTTTTCAGGGTATAAGATTAATTTTGCTAAATCAGAGGTTATGCCTATGGGTGGTCTTACAAAAGAGTTGGCTCTTGAGAGTAACTATAGATTCCCATTTAGGTGGTCACAGGGGGGTTTTGTGTATTGGGGCATATTCTTTACTCCAATTCTGGATTGGCTGTTCAAAGCCAATTTTACTCAATTATTTGAAAAAATTGAACAAGATCTCCAAAGATGGGAGGCACTTCCAGTCTCATGGTTGGGTCAGATAGCGCTTATTAAGATGAATATTCTCCCTCGTTTGCTATCCCCTATACGGATGCTCCCCTGGTTTTCAATAAACACTCAGGAGACTGAACGGTTGGTTCAGCTCTTTCATCTGGCACCGTAAACGGCCCCTCATTAAATTAGCCAAACTGCAATTGCCTCACAGATTGGGGGGAGTAGACCTTCTGGACATTAAAAATTATCAATTAAGCTCGCTTTTGACCTACGTGAGTGATTGGGTTTGTGGGGACCCTGTTTCAATATGGCTAGATATTGAAGTCTCCCAGTAAAGGTTCCCCCTTACCAAGTTTGCTGTTTTTAGACAAGGTGAGGACAGTTAGGGAATATTGCCATAACCCAATAGTCATCAATACTGTTGAAGCATGGAGGGCAATTCGGCAGAGGGAAGGTAATATTGGCAAAATATCTTTGTTTACACCTTTAGTGGGTATGTCGGGTTTTCAACTGGGTATGATAGATTCAGGATTTAAACATTAGGCAGCTAGGGGTGTATCTTGCATGGGTGATTAATTTGAGGGAGATGTAATGATGTCCTTCGATCAGTTAGTATGGAAGTACGAGTTACCGAATAGAGACCACTTTTGTTTCTTTCAAGTCAGGGATTTTATTCAAAAAAAAGACCATACTTTTGACTGATCCCGACAAGTCTGACATGGGAGGAGGGTTACTAAGGGCTAAAAGGACACTCTCTGTCAGTACTTTATATCACCAATTGGGGGGTGCCACCTCAGATGAGTCTGATCGACTCTGCAAGATGTGGGAGAGAGAGCTGGGTGTTTTGAAGTTTCTTCAGAGGCATGGGAGGATATTTGGGAGAATACAAGGAAGGTATCAATTTGCAATAGGACCCATGCTTTACAGTTGAAGATTCTCCACAGGGTCCACTTAGCCTCAGAATGTTTGTCAAAATTTAAACCAGGAGTATCTCCAGCATGTCCCAAGTGCAAGGTCTGCAGGGGCACTCTTACCCATCGTCTTTGGTCTTGTGACAGGCTTCAAACATATTGGAGCGCTGTGGTGGGTGCAATGGAGAGGATTTTAGGTGGAGGGGTGGAGAAGGACCCTATTTCTCTCCTTTTGGGCCTACCCATTGTATTTCCTGCAGACTCGCATAAGGCAAAACTTTTCAATATCTGGACTAGTGGTGCTGGAAGAGCACAGCAGTTCAGGCAGCATCCGAGAAGCAGCAAAATCGATGTTTCGGGCATAAAACTTTTCAATATTCTTACATTCTGTGCAAGGAAGAATATCTTGCTAGGTTGGATATCTGAAACCTCCCCAGGCCTGTCGGGTTGGCGGAAGATTGTTATGGAGCATGTTCCCCTGGATTTTCTCACAATTATGGTACACCACACAACTGAGAATTTTTACAAGACATGGCCACCCTTTTTGAAATACCGGGACACAGATTTATCTGCCACACTAACACGGGCTTTTATATAGCCGTAACGATTGTGTTTCATGAGTCCAATATCCAAGGAGGAGGAACTGTGAATGTATGAGTGTTTTGTTTGGCTGGGCTGAGTTATTACTATTTATTTGTTTGTTGTTAGGTATTTATTTATTTAGTTAAATAGCTAGTTCAGTTTTTGTTTAATTTTAGACTTCTCTGTATATGTTTATACATTCGTATGGGAGGGTGGGTTGGGGATTTTCTTATTATTTGGGTTTAGTTTTGGACTATTTTTGTACTGTTTTGAATTGCATTGTTTTGTATTTGTTGTAATATTTAAATATCTATTTTATCTTAAAAAGATATATTACATATAAAAAAGAAAGAACTCACTACTGCAGACATTCTGTAAGGTCACATTTAAAAACAATCTACATAATATTGTACAAATTTCTACTTTGGAAATAGAACCGGTCTAACTCAAGGTCAGGATCCAGACAGAGTCGAACCTCACACATTTAATACATTGCCTGAGTTGAGATGCCACCAATTGTATGATGTTGAGGTGCCAGTTTTGGACTGGGTTGGACAAAGTTAAAAATCACACAACTACAGGCTATAGTCTATTTTTAACCTTTATTTTATAAAACCTTGTTATCTCGTGATTGTGTCTTAAAATATGTTCTGGGATTTACATATTAGTGAACTTAAACCTGCAACCTATTCTAAAAGATAAAAGACTTAACAGTCATCTAGGTTTGCTCAATATAATGTTTTAATTGCATGACACTGTGATCTTTTGCTATAAATTCTATGTCTTCTGATCCTGCCCCACTAGTTACCTGATGAAGGAGCAGCGCCCTGAAAGCTAATGCTTCCAAATAAACCTGTTGGACTAATAGCCTGGTGTTGTGTGATTTTTAACTTGGTCCACCCCAGTCCACTGGGAGATAGTGAGGACTGCAAATGTTGGAGGTCAGAGTTATTTTCATTCCCACCCTAGTTCTACATTGGCACCCCCATATCATGACATCTGAGTCCAACAGTTATGGGTTCAAACATTGAGTCCAAACTCAGAGACAGTGTTTCAGGGCCATGTTTAAGGAAGTGTTGCACCTAAAGAGAAAAACAGTTCACTCCAGCATCTGAGCCAATATTTATTGCAACAAACGTAGAAATATACCATTTTCAGGTCAATAGACAATAGGTGCAGGAGTAGGCCATTCGGCCCTTCGAGCCAGCACCACCATTCATTATGATCATGGCTGATCACCCACAATCAGTATCCTGTTCCTGCCTTATCCCCATCACCCTTGATCCCACGATCTTTAAGAGCTCTATCCATCTCTTTCTTGAAAGTATCCAGGGACTTGGCCTGCACAGCCTTCTGGGGCAGAGTGTTCCATACACCCACCACTCTCTGGGTGAAGAGGTTTCTCCTCAATTCTGTTCTAAGTGGCCTACCCCTTATTTTTAAACTGTGTCCTCTAGTTCTGGACCCACCCATCAGCGGAAACATGCTTCCTGCCTCCAGAATGTGCAATCCTTTATTAATCTTAGATGTCTCAATCAGATCCCCTCTCAGCCTTCTAAAGCCAAGTGTATACAAGCCCAGTCGCTCCAGTCTTTCAACATATGATAGTCCCGCCATTCCGGGAATTGACCTCGTGAACCTACGCTGCACTCCCTCAATAGCCAGAATGTCCGTCCTTAAATTTGGAGACCAAAACTGCACGCAATACTCCAGGTGTGGTCTCACCAGGGCCCTGTACAGCTGCAGAAGGACCTTTTTGCTCCTATACTCAATTCCTCTTGTTATGAAGGCCAGCAAGCCATTAGCTTTCTTCACTGCCTGCTGTACCTGCATGCTTGCTTTCATTGACTGATGTACAAGAACACCTAGATCTCGTTGTACTGCCCCTTTACCTAACTTGACTCCATTTAGGTAATAATCTTCTTTCTTGTTTTTGCTACCAGAGTGGATAACCACACATTTATCCACATCAAACTGCATCTGCCATGCATCTACTCACCTAGTCTGTCCAAGTCACGCTGAATTCTCAGAACATCCTCCTCACATTTCACCCTGCTGCCCAGCTTTGTGTCATCAGCAAATTTGCTAATATTACTTTTAATGCCTTCATCTATTTCATTGATGTGTGTTGTAAACAGCTGCTGTCCCAGCACCGAACCTTGTGGTATCCCACTGGTCACCGCCTGCCATTCCGAAAGGGACCTGTTGATCACTACTCTCTGCTTCCTGTCAGCCAGCCAATTCAAAAGCTAACTGTTCAAAAATATAAAGGAGGGTCGTAAAAGCTTTTTTTAGGTATGTGAAAAGAAAAAAATGGTTAAGATTAAAATTGGGCCCTTGAAGACAGAAACGGGTGAATTTATTAGGGGGAACAATAAATGGTGGAAGAGCTGAATAGATACTTTGGATCTGTCTTCACTGGGAAAGGCACAAGCAATCTCCCAGATGTAATAGTGGCTGAAGGACCTCGAGTAGTGGATAGACTGAAGGGAATTTATATTAGGCAGGGAATGGTGTTGGAGAGACTGTTAGGTCTGAAGGCTGATAAGTCCCCAGGACCTGATGGTATGCATCCCAGGGTACTGAAGGACGTGGCTCTAGAAATCGTGGACGCATTGGAATCATTTTCCAATGTTGTATAGATTCAGGATCAGTTCCTGCAGATTGGAGGGTGACTAATGTTTCCCATTTTTCAGGAAATGAGGGAGAGAGAAAACAGGGAATTATAGACTAGTTAGCCTGACATGAATGGTGGAAAAGATGCTGGAGTCAATTATAAAAGATGAAATTACGACTCATTTGGATAGCAGTAACAGGATTGGTCAGAGTCAGCATGGATTTACGAAAGGGAAATTGTGCTGGACTGAACTTCTGGAAATTTTTGAGGATGTAATTATGAAGATAGACAAGGGAGAGCCAGTGGGTGTAGTATACCTGGACTTTCAGAAAGCCTTTGATAAAGTCCCACATACAAGATTAGTGAGCAAAATTAGGGCACATGGCATTGGGGGCAAAATACTGACTTGGATTGCAAATTGGCTGACTGACAGGAACAAAGAGTAGTGATAAACGGGGTCCCTTTCATAATGATAGGCGGTGACCAGTGGGATACCACAAGGTTCGGTGCTGGGACAGCAGCTTTCTTATGCTTCGTGCATTCATACATAAAAATTTTAATTTGTTACTCCTCTCACCCTTCCTATCAATCCCTATTTCACTTGACCATACTGTATGATCCCTTCTTGAGTTTTCTGCTCCGTTGATTCTGTGATTTTCTTAACTTCTCTTATTCTCACTTTCCCTTCAACTTCCTTCCTGAATTTTCAGTTTGTCCCCTCACATCACTGCTTAAGAGAATTTGCAGGGCAGGAAACACACTCTCTGCATTTCAAAGTGTGACTGCGCTAAGAACATAGTGCATTTGGATCTAAACTGTTTGGAGATGCTGGTGTTGGGCTGGGGTGGACAAAGTTAAAAATCAGAGCTGAAAATGTATTGCTGGAAAAGCGCAGCAGGTCAGGCAGCATCCAAAGAGCAGGAGAGTCGACGTTTTGGGCATTAGCCCTGCCCCTTGGATGCTGCCTGACCTGCTGCGCTTTTCCAACAACACATTTTCAGCTCTGATCTCCAGCATCTGCAGACCTCACTTTCTCCCTAAAGTTAAAAATCACACAACACCAGGTTCTAGTCCAACAGGTTTATTTGGAACACTAGCTTTCGGAGCGCCGTTCCTTAATCAGGGAAGGTGGGACACTTTCTGGGGTAGGTGGGACCTCTACAATCAGGATGGTCTCCACCTGAGCCGGAGGGGTACCAATATCCTGGGGGGGACATTCGCTAAGGCTATTGGGTGGGTTAAACTAATCCAGCAGCGGGGGGGGGGACCCAAAATTGCAGTCCGAGTATAGAAAAGGTTGAGAGTAGGGAGGTCCGAAATCAAGCTTCAGGGACGGGACATGGCACCAGCAAGCAAGACGTTGGTTTGAAGTGTGTTGACTTTGACGCCAGGAGCATCCGGAATAAGGTGGGTGACCTTGCAGCATGGGATGGTACCTGGGACTTCGATGTTGGGCCATTTCGGAGACATGGATAGAGCAGGGACAGGAATGGTTGTTGCAGGTTCCAGGATTCAGATGTTTCAGTAAGAACAGAGAAGATGGTAAAAGAGGGGGAGGTGTGGCATTGTTGGTCAAGGACAGTGTTACAGTTGCAGAAAGGATGCTTGGGGACTCGTCAACTGAGATAGTATGGGCTGAAGTTAGATACATGAAAGGAGAGGTCACCCTGTTGGGAGTTTTCTATAGGCCTCCGAATAGTTCCAGAGATGTAGAGGAAAGGATAGCAAAGATGATTCTCGATAGGAGTGAGAGAGACAGGGAGTTGTCATGGGGGACTCAACTTTCCAAATATTGACTGGGAACACTATAGTACGAGTACTATAAATGGGTCAGTTTTTGTCCAGTGTGTGCAGGAGGGCTTCCTGACACAGTATGTAGACAGGCCAACCACGGGTGAAACCACATGAGATTTGGTACTGGGTAATGAGCCTGGCCAGGTGTTAGACTTGGAAGTAGGTGAGCACTTTGGTGATAGTGATCACAATTCTGTTATGTTTACTTTAATGATAGAAAGGGATAGGTGCATACCACTGGGCAAGAGTTACAGCTGGGGGGAAAGGCAATTACAATGCGATTAGGCAAGATTTAGGAAGCATAGGATGGGGAAGGAAACTGCAGGGGATGGGCACATTAGAGATGTGGAGCTTATTCAAGGAAAAGCTCCTGTGTGTCCTAGATAAGTATGTACCTATCAGGCAGGGAGGAAGCTGTAGAGTACAGGAGCCATGGTTTACGAACGAAGTGGAATCTCTGGTCAAGAGGAAGAAGAAGGCTTATGTTAGGATGAGATGTGAAGGCTCAGTTAGGGCACTTGAGGGTTACAAGGTATCCAGGAAAGACCTAAAGAGAGAGCTCAGAAGAGCCAGGAGGAGACATGAGAAGTTGTTGGCGAATAGGATCAGGGTATACCCTAGGGTTTTCTATAGGTATTCAGGAAAAAAAGAATGACGAGAGTAAGATTAGGGCCAATCAAGGATAGTAGTGGGAAGTTGTGTGTGGAATCAGAGGAGATAGGGGAAGCACTAAATGAATATTTTTCGACAGTATTCACTCTAGAAAATGACAATGTTGTCGAGGAGAATACTGAGATACAGGCTACTAGACTAGGTGGGGTTGATGTTCACAAGGAAGAGCTATTTGAAATCCGCAGAGTGTGAAAATAGATAGGTCCCCTGGGCCTGATGGGATTTATCCTAGGACCCTCTGAGAAGCCAGGGAGGAGATTGCTGAGCCTTTGGCATTGATCTTTAAATTGTCACTGTCTACAGGAATAGTGCCAGAAGACTGTAGGATAGCAAATGTGGTTCCCCTGTTCAAGAAGGGGAGTAGAGACAACCCTGGTAATTATAGACCAGTGAGCCTTACTTCAGTTGTTGGTAAAGTGTTGGAAAAAGTTATAAAAGGTAGGATTTATAATCATCTGGAAAAGAATAATTTGATTAGGGATAGTCAGCACGGTTTTGTCAAGGGTAGGTCGTGCCTCAAAAACCTTATTGAGTTCTTTGAGAAGGTGACCAAACAGGTAGATGAGAGTAAACCGGTTGATGTGGTGTATATGGATTTCAGCGAGGCGTTCAATAAGGTTCCCCACAGTAGGCTATTGTACAAAATGTGGAGGAATGGGATTGTGGGAGATATAGCAGTTTGGATCAGTAATTGGCTTGCTGAAAGAAGACAGAGGGTGGTGGTTGATGGGAAATGTCCATCCTGGAGTCCAGTTACTAATGGTGTACCGCAAGGGTCGGTGTTGGGTCCACTGCTGTTCATCATTTTTATAAACAACCTGGGTGAGGGCTTAGAAGGGTGGGTTAGTAAATTTGCAGACGACACTAAGGTCGGGTGGAGTTGTGGATAGTGATGAAGGATGTTGTAGGTTACAGAGAGACATAGATTAGCTGCAGAGTTGGGCTGAGAGGTGGCAAATGGAGGTTAATGCGGACAAGTGTGAGGTGATTCACTTTGGTCGGAGTAACTGGAATGCAAAGTACTGGGCTAATGGTAAGATTCTTGGTAGTGTAGATGAGCAGAGAGATCTCGGTGTCCAGGTACACAGATCCTTGAAAGTTGCCACCCAGGTTGACAGGGTTGTTAAGAAGGCATACAGTGTTTTAGCTTTTATTAATAGAGGGATCGAGTTCCGGAACCATGAGGTTATGCTACAGCTGTACAAAACTCTGTGCGGCCACACTTGGAGTATTGTGTACAGTTCTGGTCACAGCATTATAAGAAGGATGTGGAAGCTTTGGAAAGGGTACAGAGGAGATTTACTAGGATGTTGCCTGGTATGGAGGGAAGGTCTTACGAGGAAAGGCTGAGAGACTTGAGGCTGTTTTCGTTAGAGAGAGGAAGGTTGAGAGGTGACTTAATAGAGACATATAAGATCATTAGAGGGTTAGGTAGGGTGGAGAGGGAGAGCCTTTTTCCACGTATGGTGACGGTGAGCACGAGGGGGCATAGCTTTAAATTGAGGAGTGACAGATATAGGACAGATGTCCGAGGTAGTTTCTTTACTCAGAGAGTAGTAAGGGTATTGAATGCTTTGCCTGCAACGGTAGTAGATTTGCCAACTTTAAGTACATTTAAGTCGTCATTGGACAAGCATATGGAGGGACATGGAATAGTGTAGGTTAGATGGGCTTCAGTTTGGTATGACAGGTCAGCACAACATCGAGGGCCGAAGGGCCTGTACTGTGCTGTAATGTTCTATGCTCTTATGTTCTAGGTGGTTGTGGAGTGTAAGATCGTAAAACACAGAATTTATAGCAAAGGTTTACAGTGTGATGTAATTGAAATTATAGATTGAAAAAGACCCGGATTGTTTGTTAAGTCTCTCGTCTTTTAGAATGAACATGTTGCCTTCAGTTCTTTCATTTGTAAATCCCAGAACTTTTTTAAACTTATATTCTCAAGTGAACTTTAACAATTGGTGACATGTCGGCTCAGATAATGAAGGTGTGAGGTGTCCTGTGTGAGACTGTCTGTGCCCAATATTCAGACTGATTCTAATCTAAAAACTGGATTTACAGAATCTCACATGAATTCATGCAGTTTTTGAGCAAAGTAAAATGTAATTCTGCAAGTATAAATTCACCCCACAAACTTGTGCGTGTGTGTATATGTGTGAGATGGGGTATGAGTGTCCGTGAGAAAGTGTGTGTATGTGTGAGTGTAAAGAGGCATATGTCTGTGAGAGGATGCGTGTGTGTGTATCTGTGAGCGTATGAGAGAGAGCTTGTGTATGAGAGAGGGTCTGCATGAGTATATGGGATTGTAGGAGTGTGTTTGTGTCTGTAGGAGTGTCTGTGTGTGTGTGTGCCTGTCTATCTGTGAGTGTGTGTGAGTGTGTGTGTGTGAGTGTGTGTGTGTGTGTTTAGTGTAGTGGGGTCACCTGTAGTTTAACATGAACCCAAGGTCCCGGTTGCGGCCCTCCCCATGGGAACCGAACTTGGCTATCAGCCTTTGCTCGGCCACTTTGCGTTGCTGCCTGTCCCAAAGGCTGCCTTGGAGGATGGTCACCCGAAGGTCTGAGGTCGAATGTCCTGGATCGCTGAAGTGTTCTCTGACTGAGAGGGAGCACTCTTGTCTGTTAATTGTTGTGTGGTGCCCATTCATCTGTTGCCATAGCCTCTGCTCAGTTTCACCAATGTACCATGCCTCAGGACATCCCTGCCTGCAGCGTATGAGATAGACAACATTGGCTGAGTCACATGAGTACCTGGTGGGAGTTCTTTCATTTGTAAATCCCAGAACTTTTTTAAAGTTACATTCTTAAGTGAACTCTAACAATTGGTGTCATGTCAGCCCAGATAATGCATTGAAGGCGTGAGGTGTCCTGTGTGAGACTGTCTGTGCCCAATATTCAGACTGATTCTAATCTAAAAACTGGATTTACAGAATCTCACATGGATTCATGCAGTTTTTGAGCAGATGGTGGGAGGTGTCCCACGCGTAATGATGGTATCCATGTCCACACTCTGACACGTCTTGCAGCCCCTACCGTGACAGGGTTGTATGGAGTTGTCCTGAAAGCTGGGCAGTTTGCTACAAACAATGATCTGTTTGAGGTTTGGCGGTTGTTTAAAGGTGAGAAGTGGAGGTGTGGGGAAGGTCTTGGTGAGGTGCTCATCCTCATTGATAATGTGTTGCAGGTTGTGAAGAACATGGCGTAGTTTTCCAGCTCCTGGGAAATACTGGACAACAAAGGGTACCCCGTCGGTTGCAGCACGTGTCTGTCTCCTGAGGAGGTCATTACGGTTCCCTGCTGTGGCAAGTCAGAACTGGCACTCAATGAGTTGAGCATCATACCCCATTCTTATGAGGGCATCCCTGAGTACTTCCAGGTGCCTGTCACATTCCTCCTCATCTGAGCAGATCCAATGTACGCATAGGGCTTGTCCATAGCAGATGGCTGTTTCAATATGCTTTGGGTGGAAGCTGGAGAAGTGCAGCATCATGAGGTTATCTGTGGGTTTGTGGTAGAGTGAGGTGCTGAGATGGAGATGCCTATCCTTGATGGAGATGCATGTGTCCAAGAATGAGACAGATAGTAGAGAGTAGTCCATGGTGAGGTTGATGGTGGGATGAAACTAGTTGATATCACTGTGTAGTTTTATCAGTGACTCCTCGCCATGGGTCCAGATGAAGAAAATGTTGCCAATGCACCTGGTATATTGTGTTGGTTGGAGGTTCTGTGTAGAAAAGAGGTCTTGTTTGAATCTATGCGTGAAAATCCTGGCATATTGGTGTGCAAATTTGGTCCCCATGGCTGTTTCATGTGTCTGGATGAAGAACTGGTTGTCAAAGGTGAAAATGTGGTTGAGGATAAAGTGGATGAGTTGTAGGACGGTACTCGGACATTGGCAGTTGTAGGTGTTGAGTACTGAGGCTGTTGCCGCGATGCCATCATTGTGGGGGATACTGGTGTAGAGTGAGGAAACTTCCATTGTGACAAGGAATGTTCCCGGTTCGACTGGTCCGTGGGTCCTTCGTGACCTGCAACACATTATCAATGAGGATCAGCACCTCACCAAGACCTTCCCCACACCTCCACTGCTCACCTTTAAACTACCACCAAACTTCAAACAGATCACTGTCCGTACCAAACCACCCGGCTTTCAGGACAACTCCATACAACCGTGTCATGGTTGACGCTGCAAGACGTGTCAGAGTGTGGACATGGATACCATCATTACACGTGGGACACCTCCCACTATGTACGTGGCAGGTGCTCATGCGATGCAGCCAACATTGTCTATCTCATACGCTGCAGGCAGGGATGTCCTGAGGCATGGTCCATTGGTGAGAACGAGCAGAGGCTAAGGCAACAGAGGAATGGACATCGAACAAAAATCAACAGACAGGAGTATTCCCTCCCAGTTGAAGATCACATCAGTGGTCCAGGACATTTAACCTTGGACCTTCGGGTAACTGTCTTCCAAGGTGTACTTTGGGAAAGGCAACGCAAAGTGGCTGAGCAGAGGCTGACAGCCAAGTTCATTACCCATGGGGACGGCTTCAACTGGGACCTTGGATTCATGTCACACTACAGGTGACCCCACTGCACTGCACACACACAGACACACACACAGACGCACACTCACAGGTAGACACACGCACACAGACACTTAGAGACACACACACAGTCCTACAGATACACACACACTCCTGCAGTCCCATACACTCAAGCAGACTTTCTCTCAGACACAAGTTCTCTCTCATACGTTCACACATACACTCCCACACTCACATGCACATCCGCACCCTCTCACCGACATATACCTCTTTACACTCACACTCACACATAAACACACAATCTCTCACAGACACTCATACCTCGCTGCACACATACACCCACATGCACACACACACACACACACGAGTTTTTGGGGTGAATTTGTACTTGCAGAATTAATTTTTTTTGCTCAAAAACTGCATGAATCCATATAAGATTCTGTAAATCCGTTTTTTAGATTAGAAACAGTCTGAAAATTGTGGCACAGACAGTCTCACACTGGGCACTCACAATTTAAATACATTATCTGGGCTGACATGTCACTAATTGTTAAAGTTCACTTGAGAATGCAATTTTTAAAATGTTCTGCGATTTAAATATGTAAGAACTGAAACCAACATGTTCATTCTAAAAGATGAGACTTAACAAACAATCCACAGCTTTTTCAATATAGAATTTCAGTTACATCACACATAAACTTTTGTTATAAATTCTGTGTCCTACAATCTTATTCTCCACAACCACCTGATGAAGGAGCAGCGCTCCGAAAGCTAGTGCTTCCAAACAAACCTGTTGGACTATAACTTGGTGTTGTGAGAGTTTTAAGTTTGTCCACCCCAGTCCAACACCAGCATCTCCAAATCATAGCACTGAGAGTCGAGGAGTGAAGGATGATTGACAGCTGCCCTATTGGGAGGACCACTTTAGCGCCATCTTTCGGCTGAGAGGACTGGAAGGTCAGGACCTCCACCCTCCGCCAACACCAAAAAGGAGCTCTCCAGCGCCACCCAGTGTCCAGGAGGAGTGCAGAATGATTGACAGGCACTTCTTCCCTCAGACTGTAGGCTGCAGCGCTACCCAGAGGCTGGGAGGAGTGGAGGATGTTTGACAACTGTACCCTGGGAGTGCAAAGTTAAAATCACACAACACCAGGTTATAATCCAACAGGTTTATTTGGAAGCACTAGCTTTCAGAGCGCTGCTCCTTCATCAGGTGGTTGTGGAGAATACGATTGTAAGACGCAATGTCTAGCAAAAGGGTGATGTAACTGAAATTTTATACTGAGAAAGACCAGGATTGTTTGTGAAGTCTCTTATCTTTTAGAATGACCATCTTGGTTTCAGTTCTTTCATATGTAAATCGCAAAAGCTTTTTTAAAAGTTACATTCTCAAGTGTGCTTTAACAATTGGTGTCATGTCGGACCAGATAAGCTATTGAGGGTGTTCACTCCCGATGAGGCTGTCTGTGCCACAATGGTCAGACTGATTCTAATCTAAAAAAACAGATTTATACAATCTTACATGGATTCTTGCAGTTTTTGAGCAAAGTAAAATGTAATTCTGCAAGTACAAATTCACCCCACAAACATATATGTGTATGTGTGCATGTGTGTGTGGCGGGGTTTAGGATTGTCTGTGAGAGGGTATGTATATGTGTGTGAGTGTGAGTGTAAAGGGTTTTATGTCTGTGAGAGGGTGTGTTTGGGAGTGTATGTGTGACTGTATGAGAGAAGGTTTGAGTGTGTGTGTGTGTGTGTGTGTGTCTGTCCGTCTCTCTGTCTGTTTGTCCATCTGTCTGTCTGTGTGTATACAGTGCAATGGGGTCACCTGCAGTGTGACATGAATGAGGCTGCTAGCCAAGTTCATTACCCATGGGGATGGCCTCAACCGACCTTGGGTTCATATCACACTACAGGAGACCTCATTGTACAGACAGATAGACAAACAGACACACACTCAGGCACTCTCTCATACAGTCACACTTACACACCCACACACACCCTCTCACAGACACTCAAACATTCCACCATATCCCCCCCCCCCAACCCCACTGCCACATATACACATCTAAAAGATGAGAGACTTAACAAACAATCCAGGTCTTTTTCAATATAGAATTTCAGTTACATCATACCGTAAACTTTTGCTACAAATTCTGTGTCTTACAATCTTATTCTCCACAACCACCTGATGAAGGAGCAGCGCTCCGAAAGCTAGTGCTTCCACATAAACCTGTTGGACTATAACCTGGTGTTGTGTGATTTTTAACTTTGTCCATCCCAGTCCAACACCAGCATCTCCAAATCATGACCATCTCCAGCAACACCCAGAGAGTGGGAGGAGTGGAGGATGATTGGCAGCTGTACCTTAGGAGGACCATCTGCAGCGCCGCCCAGAGAGTGGGAGGAGTGTAGATGATTGGCAGCTGTACCTTGGGAGGACCATCTACAGCGCCACCCAGAGAGTGGGAGGAGTGTAGATGATTGGCAGCTGTACACTGGGGGTCGAGAGTGTGGTGCTGGAAAAGCACAGCAGGTCAGGCAGCATCCGAGGAGAATCGATGTTTTGGGCATAAGCCCTTCCTTCCAGGTCGGCATCCTTGGAACAAACTTTGCAGTAAGGTTGAAATCAACTAGGAGAAAGCCCTTATTCCCAAAACATTGACTCTCCTGCTTTTCCAGCACCAATCTAACCTTGACTTTAAATTAATTTGCCGTCATTTGATCCATATTCCTCTAAACACTTTCTTTTCATACACCCATCCAGATGCCTTTTAAAAGTTGCAATTGTACCAGCCTCCACCACATCCTCTGGCAGCTCATTCCATACATGTACCACCTTCTGCGTGAAAAAGTTTCCCTTAGGTCCCTTTTATATCTTTCCCCTCTCACCATAACCCAATGCCCTCTAATTCTGGACTCGCCCACCCCAGAGAAAATACCTTCTATTTACCGTATCCATGCCCCTCATGATTTTATAAATGTCTATAACGTCACCCCTCAGCTTCCGAGGCTCCAGGGAAAATAGACCCAGCCTATTCAGCCTCTCCCTACAGCTCAAATCCACCAACCCTGGCAACATCCTTGTAGATATTTTCTGAACACTTTCAAGTTTCACAGCATGGACAAAGGAAGCACATGGTGAGGTCATTGCAGGAGAGAGAGAGAACCTGCACAGTTACTGCCTTTGCTGTTTGAATTCGTGTATCGCTGGACATCAGAGTGTGTCTGGGAAAATTGCCAAACACTGAAATTCACAACTGATCCTGGAGGAACTGCTGGGCGAAGTTCACAGCACAGAATCAGATAGTTAATCATTGTTTTAAGTGTGGCCTACAGAGAATCTGCAGTAGTGAGTAGAGTAGGTTCTTTCTTGATTATGTGTTTTTGGAGATATGCCTCTTGATTAAACTTAAATATAAGCCATAACTATTAATTTAACCTGGGGCAGTGTTTGTAGAGGAATAAGATGGTGTTATAATCTGTGTCTGTAGATTGTGAAGGAGCAAAAATGGTCTTTAATAGAGTGATATGTACTTCTTGTCAGATGTGGGAGTTTAAAGAGAGTATAAGGGTTACTGCGGATTATATCTGCCATAAATGCTGCTGGCTGCAAATCTTATCAGATTGAATGGATCAGTTGGAGAGACAGTTAGAAGTGATGAGGAATTTGCAACAGCAACAGTATGTGATGGATGGCAGTTATAGGAAGGGGGGATGTCTCAGGTACAGGTACAGTCATATAGATGGGTTAACTCCAGGAAGGGTAAGAGAGGTAGGCAGCTAGTGCAGGAGTCTTTTGTGGATATACCCATTTCAAACAGGTATGCTGTTTTGGAAAATGTAGGGGGTGATGGATCCTCAGGGAACGTAGCACAAACAGCCAAGTTTCTGGTATTGACACTGGCTCTAATGCAATGAGGGGTACGTCGGGTTCCAAGAGATCAGTTGTGTTAGGGGATTCTGTAGTTCGAGGTACAGACAGATGTTTCTGTGGCCAGCAGTGAAAAAGCAGAATGATGTGTTGTTTCCCTGGTGCCAGGATCAAGGATGTCTCAGAGAGAGTGCACAATGTTCTCACGGGGGAGAGGGGCCAGCAAGAGGTCATTGTCTACATTGGAACCAATGACATAGGAAGGGAAAAGGTTGTGATTCTGAAGCGAGATTACAGAGAGTCAGGCAGAAATTTAAAAAGGAGGTCCTCGAGGGTAGTAATATCTGGATTTCTCCCAGTGCTACGGACAAGTGAGGACAGGAATAGGAGGATAGAGCAGATGAATCCATGGCTGAGGAGCTGGTATATGGGGGAAGGATTCACATTTTTGAATCATTGGAATCTCTTCTGGGGTAGAAGTGACCTGTACAAGATGGATGGATTGCACCTGAATTGGAAGGGGACTAATATACTGGCAGGGAAATTTGCTAGAGCTGCTCTGGAGGATTTAAACTAGTAAGGTGAAGGGGTGGGACACGGGGAGACAGTGAGGAAAGAGATCGATCTGAGATGGGTACAGTTGAGAACAGAAGCGAATCAAACAGTCAGGGCAGGCAGGGACAAGGTAGGACTAATAAATTAAACTGCATTTATTTCAATGCAGGGGCCGAACAGGGAAGGCAGATGAACTCAGGGCATGGTTAGGAACATGGGACTGGGATATCATAGCAATTACAGAAACGTGGCTCAGGGATGGGCAGGACTGGCAGCTTAATGTTCCAGGATACAAATGCTACAGGAAGGATAGAAAGGGAGGCAAAAGAGGAGGGGGAGTGGCATTTTTGATAAGGGATAGCATTACAGCTGTGCTGAGGGAGGATATTCCCAGAAATACATCCAGGGAAGTTATTTGGGCGGAACTGAGAAACAAGAAAGGGATGATCACCTTATTGGGATTGGTCTATAGACTCCCTAATAGTCAGAGGGAAATTGAGAAACAAACTTGTAAGGAGACCTCAGCTATCTGTGAGAATAATAGGGTGGTTATGGTAGGGGATTTTAACCTTCCAAACATAGACTGGGACTGCCATAGTGTTAAGGGTTTAGATGGAGAGGAATTTGTTAAGTGTGTGAAAGACAATTTTCTGATTCAGTATGTGGATGTACCTACTAGAGAAGGTGCAAAACTTGACTTACTCTTGGGAAATAAGGCAGGGCAGGTGACTGAGGTGTCAGTGGGGGAGCACTTTGGGGCCAGTGACCATCATTCTATTAGATTTAAAATAATGATGGAAATGGATAGACCAGATCTAAAAGTTGAAGTTCTAAATTGGAGAAAGGCCAATTTTGACGGTCTGAGGCAAGAACGTTTGAAAGCTGACTGGGGGCAGATGTTTGCAGGTAAAGGGATGGCTAGAAAATGGGAAGCCTTCAGAAATGAGATAAAGAGAATCCAGAGAAAGTAAATTCCTGTCAGGGTGAAAGGAAAGGCTGGTAGGTATAGAAAATGCTGGATGACTAAAGAATTTGAGGGTTTGGTTAAGAAAAAGAAGGAACCATATGTCAGGAAGATCGAGTGAATCCTTAGAAGAGTATAAAGGCAGTAGGAGTATACTTAAGAGGGAAATCAGGAGGGCAAAAAGGGGACAAGAAATAGCTCTGGCAAATAGAATTAAGGAGAATCCAAAGAATTTTTATAAATACATTAAGGACAAAAGGGTAACGAGGGAGAGAATAGGGCCCCTCAAAGATCAGCAAAGCGGCCTTTGTGTGGTGCCACAGAAAATGGGGGAGCTACTAACTGAGTATTTTGCAGCAGTATTACAGTGGAAAAGGATATGGAAGATATAGACTTAAGGGAAATAGATGGTGACATCTTGCAAAATGTCCAGATTACAGAGGAGGAAGTGCTGGATGTCTTGAAATGGTTAAAGGTGGATAAATCTGCAGGACCTGATCAAGTGGCAGCACGGTGGCACAGTGGTTAGCACTGCTGCCTCACAGCGCCAGAGACCCGTCAGGCGACTGACTGTGTGGAGTTTGCACATTCTCCCATGACGTTGTGCTGAGATTTAATCCTAATATAAAACATAGCAACTTGACCTGTACACCCCTCAACTCACTGCTATCCATGTGGATGTCCAGTAGTCGCTTAAATGTCCCCAAGGACTCTGCTTCTACCACCACCGCTGGCAACACATTCACAACTCTCTGCGTAAAGAACCTTCCTCTGATTTCTCCTTTATATCTTCCTCCTAATATCTTCAAACTATGACTCCTCGTACCAGTCAATCCTGTCCTGGGGAAAAGTCTCTGGCTATTGACTCTATCTATTCCTCTCATAATTTTGTACACCTCGATCAGGTCTCCTCTCTTCCTCCTTCTCTCCAGAGAGAAAAGTCCGAGCTTATTCATCCTTTCTTCATAAGGCAGGCCCTCCAGTCCAAGCAGCATCCTGGTAAACCTTCTTTGCACCCTCTCCAAAGCCTCTGTATCTTTCCTATAGTAGGGCGATCAGAACTGGACACAATATTCCAAGCGTGGTCTCATCAGGGACTTGTAGAGCTGCAGCAAAACCTTGCGGCTGTTAAACTCGATCCCTCTGTTAATGAAAGCCCAAACACCACATGCTTTCTTCACAACACTCTTGTGCGATCTCGTGTTATAAGAAAATTAATGGGACTGGAATCGCGTTATAGCCAACACAGTTCATGTTTTACAAATAATGGTCTAAATTCTTCAATCGCCATAAATCCAATTGTGCTGAAGAAACATGGGTTATAGCAGCACTTGCACTGTGCATCATTCTACTCGCCCTGTTGTAGGAAGGATATTATTAAACTGGAAAGGGTGCAATAAAGGTTTTGGCCTACAAATCTCTATACTTTTCCTAACCAGGCATACCTATCCAAATGTCTTTTAAATGTTGTAATTGTACCAGCATCTACCATTCCTTTCAGCAGCTCGTTCCATGTAGGCATCACCCTGTGAGTAAAAATGTTGCCCCTCAGGTCCCTTTTAAATATTTCCCCTCTCACCTTAAACTGCTACCCTCTAGTTTTAGACTCCCTGACCCTTGGAAAAACACTTTGGCTATTCAACTTATCAGTACCCCTCGCGATGTTATAAATGTCTATAAGGCCACCCCTCAGCCTCCTACATTCCAGGGAGAAAAAGGTCTCAGCTTATCCAGCCTCTCCTTATAACTCAAACCCTCTGCCATTCGAGTGTAATGTAAATTCTCATCAGCTCTACTCCATTAGAAATGAACCCCATTGCATTGTATTTTGTTGATAATCAAACACCCAGTGTGATTTAATTTGAAAATTTCAACCACATTCCTTCCATTCACTGTCCAAATCGTTTAAATATAAGCTAAACCAATGTGGGATCCCAGCTTGATATTGAGCTGCCAGAGAAAATAGTAGAGATGAGTACAATTACAGCATTTAAAGGATATTTGGACAGGCACATGGATAGTTAAGGTTTAGAGGGATATGGGCTAAATGTCAGCAAATGGGACTAGTTCAGGTTAGAAAACCTGGTCTGCATGGACCAGTTGGGCCAAATGGCCTTTTTTTTACGCTGTATGACTCTGTGACTGACCTGACTGATTCTATGTCTCTATCTCACCTAAAACACCTTGGCACTGACCTCCCCAGTTCCTCATTGAATTACAAGCTTAGATCATGAGCTGGAGTGTTAAAATGGAGTTTGAACTTGAAACCTCATTCGACCAAGGGAGACGATATTACAGTGGATTCACTGTCCACCATAGATAGTCCATGAATTTACAAGGATGTTGATGGGGATGAATGGATTTGAGGGCTTGGGAGAGACTGAATAGGCTAGGATCACTTTCCCTGGAGTGTCGGAGACTGGGAAGTAACCTTTTAGAGATTTATAACATCATGAGGGGTGAATGGACAAGGTCTTTTTCCCCAGGGTATAGGAGTCCAAACTAGCAGGAATTGCTTTAAGGTGAGAGAGGAAAGAATTAAAAGGGACTTGAGGGGGCACTTTTTCATGCAGAGGGTGGTGCGTGTATGGAATGAGCTGCCAGAGGAAGTGGTGGATACTGTTACAATTACAGCATTTAAAAGATCTGGATGGGGAGATGAACAGGAAGCGTTTAGAGGGATATGGGCCAAGTGCTGGCAAATGTGACTAGGTCAGATCGGGACGTCTGGTCGGTGTGGACAAATTGAACTGAAGGGTCTGCATCCGTGCTGTACATCTCTCTGAGTGCGTGGCTGTCCTGTTTTGAAAGGAATGTAAAATTTATCGTCTTCCAATCCTCTGTTACCATCACGTTATACAGAAATATTGAAGAATTCTTTGTTTGTTTGTGAACTTCTGGTGCACATCAGCCAGTCAGGAATGTCATCTGACCCTCCAGCATTCCTAACCTTTATTTTTATCCTCTCCAATGTCACTACCACCTCATCCTTTACAGTAACGGTAACCACATTCTCCTCTCTTATGAAGGCAACAAAAGCACTCACTTAGAACCTCAGCCATTCCCTCTTTGTCTCCAAGAAGATCCACATTGCTTGCTAATTTGTAGATCCTTTCCTGAGCATTTTTGTACCTTCACTTTATGCTACGGTGGCTCAGTGGTTAGCACTGCTACTTCATAGCACCAGCAACCCGGGTTCGATCCCACCCTTGGGCGACTGTCTGCATGGAGTTTGCACATTCTCCCCGGGTATACATAGGTTTCCTACGGGTGCTCCGGTTTCCTCCCACAGTTCAAAGATGTGCAGGTTAGGATGGATTAACCATGCTAAATTGCCCATAGTGTCAAGGGATGTGTAGGTTAGGGTGGATTGGCCATAGTGTCCAGAGATGTGCAGGTTAGGATGGATTGGCCATGCCAAATTACCCATAGTGGCAAGGGATGTGCAGGTTAGGGTGGATTGGCCATGCCAAATTACCCATAGTGGCAAGGGATGTGCAGGTTACGGGGGATTGGCCATGCTAAATTGTCCTGTAGTGTCCAGGGATGTGCAGGTTAAGGTGGATTGGCCATGCTAAATTGCCCATAGTGCCCAGGGATGTGCAGGTTAGGGTGGATTAGCCATGCCAAATTGTCCCATAGTGTCCGGGGATGTGCAGGATAGGGTGGATTGGCCATGCTAAATTGTCCCGTGGTGTCCAGTGATATGCAGGTTAGGGTGGATTAGCCATGATTAATGTGGGGTAATGGGGATGGGGTAGGGTGGTGAGTTTGGGTGTGATGCTGTCCAGACAGGCAGTATGGACAGGATGGGCCGAATGGCTTGCTTCCACACTGTAGATCTGTGAAATTTTATTTGTGCAAATACTTATTGCATTTTTCATTTCTTCCTTTGCTTGGCTGTCTATTACTGTGGAAAGTGACATTGATCATGAGCTCCCTTTTCTGACATGAATCGATCTGGTTTTATTTTCCAGAATTTATCATGGCACCTTGCTGTCTTGCTGTAGCAGCAGGTCTCCCGATGGAACAAAGAGGACAAGGTAAAAGGTCACATTATTTGCTTCTTTATTTCTTTTTTACCAAAACTTCTCAATACTTTGGTTTAATAGCCTGGTGTGTGGTAAACTGTGATTGCTGAAGCTGCCTGGACCTGCAGGTCCTGGGCCTCCTCCATTGCCAAGCCCTAACCACCCAACGCCTGGAGGAAGAATGCCTCATCTTCAGTCCGGGGATCCTGCAACCAAGCGAGATCACTGTGACTTTCATCAGTTTCCCCCTTTCCCTACCCTCGACCTTATCCCTGTCCCACGTTCCAACTCGGCACTGCACTCTTGACCTGTCCATCGTCTTTCCCACCTATCCACTCCACCCTCCTCTCCAACCTATCACCTTCTCCCCCAACGTCATCCACCTAATGCATTCTCAGCTACCTACCCCTCCGCCCCAGCCCCAACCCCCTCCCATTTATCTCTCAGCACCCCCGGCCCTCAAGCCTCATTCCTGATGAAGGGTTTCTGCCCAAGATGTCGATTCTCCTGCTCCTCGGATGCTGCCCGACCTGCTGTGCTTTTCCAGCACCACACTCTTTGACTCTGATCTCCAGCATCTGTAGTCGTCACTTTCGCCTATCCCTCAGATGCCAAAGCAATTCATCCCACGGGACCCAGAAACATTCACTTTGTGATTCTGCAGAAAATTCTACAGTAGGGAAAAGCTCTGGGGGGAGTACACCCCACTTAAGGAAAAACACAGACCATTGTGCAAAGATGAATGACCAATCAGGATATGACAAATAAAAAGCACAGAATAACTGAAAGGCTAATCAGGAGGAAGAAGGTAGAGTGACAGGGGGCTTGCTAGAAATGTTAACCTGGTTAGCGAGAGTTTCTGCAAATATCTAAAATGGAGGTTGCAGGTGGATATAGATAAGTTCAGCGACTGTCCAGATGGAGTATAATATGGGGAAATGTAAAGTTATTTATTTTAGCAGGGAGAACGCAATAACAAAGTCTAATTTAAATGAACCACGTGTGTAGAATTCTAAGGTGCTGACTGATCTAGCACAGGAATCACAAAGTGTTATTCTGCAGATACAAGTAAATAATAAAGCTACTGGAATGCTATCCTTTACCACGTCATGCTTCAGTTATAGGACATTGTTGGGACCATACCGTGAACACTGAGTGCGGCTTTGGTCCCTTTATTTAAGGAAATTTATAAATGCATTGGAGACATTTTGATTTTGATTTGATTTATTACTGTCACATACCGAGATACAGTGGAAAGTATTGTTTGGCGTTGTAGTCAGACAGTTAATACCTTACATAGGTACATCAGGATAATAGAACAGAGTGCAGAATATAGTGTTACAGCCGCAGAGAAGGTGCAGAGAAAGATCAACTCTATTGAATGCGAGGTCCCTTCAAAAGTCTGAGAACAGCAGGAAAGAAGCCGTCCTTGAATCTATTCATATTCATTTTCAACCTTTTCTGTCTTCTGACCGATCGAAGAGGGTGGAAGAGATTGTAACCGGGATGGGAGGGGTCTTTGATGAAATTGGTTGCTTTCCTGAGGTAGCAGGAAGTGTAGAGAGAGTCAATGGACAGAAGGCTGTTAGTGAGATAGACCGGGCTGTGTGAACAGCTCTCTGATATTTCTTGTGAACTTGGGCAGAGCAGTTGACAAACCAAGCTGGATAGGGGGGGTCATGCATAATTTACTTCGCTTTCTGAAGAGGTTTCACTGGTTCAATATCTGAACAAAGTGGGTTGTCTTAGAAGGAAAAGTTGAACAAATTAGGTTCCTTCAATCCAGTGCTGCGGAGAGTGAGGAGTGAGTTGATTGGGGGATGTAAGGTCTTGACAGGAGGGAATAGAAGTGATGTCTCCTTTTGTGGGCAAGTCCAGAAGTACGGAGCACTCCTTAAAACCAGAACTTGTCCTTTTAGGATGGAGATGTGGAGAAATATTTCATAGGCTCAGAACATATTTTTAAAGCAAAAGTAGACAGATTTTTGTCAGGCAATGGAATCTAAAGGTTATTGACGGGAATATGAAATTTGGAACACAAGCAAATCATCTTATTCCATGGCGCATGTTTACCCAGGTATAAAATTGGTGTTTAGCAATGGTCACCTGTTATCAATGGCAATCGATATTTGAGATTTCCCAAGTTCTTTTTTTAAAACATCATACATAGGAGCCAGAGGAGGCCATTCAGCCCATTAGCCCCAGCCTATTATTCTAGATCATGGTTGTTTTTCTACCTCAATTCCTGCAATCTCTAAACAAAATCCCTTGATGTCATTGGCATTCCCAATTAATCCCTGTCACGGTTAGACTTGATGACTGAGATTCCACAGTGCTTCCGGTCAAGACAGTCCCACAGGTTCATCATCTTCTGGGCCTCAGCCCTAAACAGCTTCTTTCTTATTCAGAGACCGTGTCCCCTTGTTTTAATCTCCCGGTCACAGGGAGCATCCTCTCTGTATCCACCCTCTGGAATAATATTATAAATGTTGTTGCCTCAATGGGATAACCTCTCATTCTTCTAAACTTGAAGGAAGATAGGCCCAGTCCCCCCATTCTCTCTGGGATGGCTGGCTAGCTGTTACCTATGGGAATGAAAGCTGGATGGAATAACTCAATACGTGACCTACCCATGGATTGATAGAAGTGAAGCTAGACATTATAACTTATTTAATACTCACTGCAAAATGAAATACATTAGAGGTCTCAAGAATATCCAAATATTGATTCAGGAAGTCTAGTTTTATTGGCCTAATCTCAAACTAGCAATGTGGCATTGGCACGATATGGTATGGGCAATATGCTGTGGAGCCCAAATCAATACAAACAGGGAGGTGACGCCCCAGTGGTAATATCGCTTGACTATTAATCCAGAAACTCAGCTCATACACTGGGGACCTGGGCTCAAATCCTGCCAGGGCAGATGGTGGATATTCAGTCTCAATAAATATCTGGAGTTTTGGATCTCATGATGACCATGAATCCACTGTTGATGATTGAAAAGAGACATCTGGTTCACTATGTCCTTCAGGGAAGGAAACTGCCATCCTTACCTGGTCTGTGACGCCAGAACTACAGCAATATGGTTGACTCTTAACTGTCCTCTGAGTAATAAATACTGGCCTCTCCAGCGATGTCCCATCCCATCGGTAATTTTTTAAAAAGCTGCACATGATTTTAGACATAGTTGCATCTCTTGTGTTTGTTTTTATAAATACAAAGCTTACGGATTTTAATAAGGATTCATATTAATATTAGTTCTGGATGTAGGTTTGCTTGCTGAGCTGGAAGGTTCATTTTCAGATGTTTCTTCACCATACTAGGAAACATCATCAGTGAGCCTCTGGATAAGGTACTGGTGATATGACCCACCTTCTATTTGTGTGTCTAGGTTTCCTTAGGTTGGTGATGTCATTCCCTGTGGTTATGCCATTTTCTGTTCTTTTTTTCAGGGTGTGGTAAATGGGATCCAGGTCAATGTGTTTGTTGATAGAGTTCTGGTTGGAATGCCATGCTTCTGGGAAATCTCACGTGTGTCTCTGTTTGGCTTGTCCTAGGATGGATGTGTTGTCCCAATCGAAGTGGTGTCCGTCCTCATCTGTATGTAAGGATACTAGTGAGGGTGGGTCATGTCTCTTTGTGGCTAGTTGATGTTCATGTATCCTGGTGGTCCTGGTGGCTAGTTTTCTGCGTGTTGTCTAATGTAGTATTTGTTACAGTTCTTGCATGGTATTTTGTAAGTGACATAAGTTTTGCTTGTTGTCTGTATAGGATATTGCAAGTTCATTAGCTGCTATTTTCGTGTGTTGGGTTTGTGGGCTACCATGAGTCAAGGGGTCTGAATAGTCTGGCAGTCATTTCTGAGCTGTAGGGGAGCGTGGATAGGGTTTCTGGACATGTTTCAGCTGCTTGTTTGGGTTTGTGGCTGAGAAGTTGGGTACCCATTCTTTTTGAATACACTGTATAGGTGATTTTCCTCTGCTCTGCGTAGTTCCTCTGTGCTGCAGTGTGTGGTGGCTCATTGAAATAATGTTCTAATGCAGCTTAATTTGTGGATGTTGGGATGATTAACAGAAGCAATAAGCTGTAAGCTGACCCAGTCCATAGAGAGGGAATTCCAGAATTTTGACCCAGTGACAGTGAAGGAACATTGATATATTTCCAAGTCAGGATGGTCAATGTCTGGGGGGGAACTTACAGAGGGTGGTGTTACCACGTCCTGGGAGGTGCTGTTTAAGAATCCTGGGCAAGTTTCTGCGGTGCGTTTTGTAAATGCTACACACTGCTGCTACAGTGCATCCATGGTGGAGGGATTGGATGTTTGTGGATGTGGTGCCAATCAAGTGGGGGCTACTTTCCTGGATGGTGTCAAGATTCCTGAGTGTGGTTGGAACTGTAGTCATCCAAGCAAACGGAGAGTATTCCATCACATTCCTGACTTGCGCCTTGCAGATAATAGACAAGCTTTGGGGTGTCAGGAGATGGGTTACTCACCACTGTATTCCAAACCTCTGACCTGCTCTTGCAGTCATTATATTTACCTGGTGAGTCCAGTTCAGTTTCTGGTCAATGGTAACCTCAGGATGTTAATACTGGGGGATTCAGTGATGATAAAACCATTGGATGACAGGGGCAAAGGTTAAATTGTCTTTCATTGGAGATGGTCATAACCTGGCATTTGAGTGGCACGCATGTTACTTGCCACTTGTCAGTCCAAGTCCGGATATTATCTAGATCTTGTTGCATTGGGATTGCTTCAGTACTTGAGGAGTTACTTACAGCAAGGGATCACCAACCAGTGATGAAGAATGGAAGTCCGTGCTGAGTATCCCTAAAGCCAGAGGTACTCGGGCCATTTGTGCTCTCCTTACTGTCCTAATGGAGGAAAGAAAGAGAATGACACACGCGGTCTATTGTGCCTCAGTTTTCCACTGGACTAATCCATTTTCCTGTCACACATGCACTTGAGATGGTTGAGGTTATGATGGCCAGAGGCAGGGTAGATAGGAAGGAGCCTTTCTCCTTGATGGAGGGATTAGTGTCAAGAGGGTGGTGCTGGAAAAAGCACACCAGGTCAAGCAGCATCCGAGGAGCAAGAAGGTTGACGTTTCGGGCAACAGCCCTTCATCAGGAATGAGGCTGGGAGCCTCAGGGGTGGAGAGATAAATGGGAGGGAGGTGGGGCTGGGGAGAAGGTAGCTGAGAGTCCAATAGGTGGATGGAGATGGGGGTATAGGTGATAGGTCAGAGGGAAGGATGGAGCAGATAGATAGGAAGGAAGGTGAACAGGTGGATGGGTCATGAGGATGGCGATGAGCTGGAAGGTTGGAACTGGGGTAAGGTGGGAGGGAGGGGAAATGAGGAAACTGGTGAAGTCCACATTGATGCCCTGGGGTTGGAGGATCCTGATGTGGAAGATGAGATGTTCTTCCTCCAGGCGTCAGGTGATAAGGGAGTGGTGGTGGAGGAGGCCCAGGACCTGCATGTCCTCGGCAGAGGGGGAGGGGGAGTTAAAGTGTTTGGCCACGGGGCGATGGGGTTGATTGGTGAGGGTGTCCCGGAAATGTTCTCTGAAGTGCTCCTGGAGTGACCAGGAGCTATAGATTTAAGGTAAGAAGCACAAGGTTTCAAATGAATGTGAGGAAAACCTTCCTCACCCAGAGGGTGGTGGGAATGTGGGACTCACTGCCTGTAAGAGTGGGAGAGGCAGAAACCCCCATAACATTGAAGAAGAATTTGGATGTGCACTTGTGATGCCAAGGCAAGCCATGCATTTGGCCAAGTGTTGGAAAATAGGAGCAGAAAGGTTCGGTGGCTGTTTTTGACAGGTGCAAACTCGATGGGCCAAAGGGTCTTTTTTCTGTGCTCTGGACCTCTGTAACTCAGGAGGCTGAATGAATTAGACATGAGTGACACTGAACATATTGCACATCCTTTACAAATCTGTCCAGCTCATGGTCAGAATGTTCCCCATCACCTTCGGAATTTTCTCAGGTTGAAACATTATTTTTGTGGGTGTTAGTGTGCTGAGTTCAAATGACTGTCGTTTTTCAAGTGGCATGTTTAATAGTTGTGACTGCTTGGCAAAGCCAGCTACACTTGTATCTTTGCTGAAATGTGTGTTTGTTCGGCAGGCATTGCTGTGGTACATGGATGTCTTGCTGCAAAACCAGATTAAAAGATGGTATTGAAACCAGGTGAGTGTCAATAACTTTTTTTTAAAAGATGCATTGGAAAAGTTGAGTCAGCATCATCACTAATTATAGTTTCAGGTCACTGACTCTTTATGAGTGGGTACTGTTGTTCAAGGGTAATGTTATTGGGCTTGAAGTGAAAGTTAAGATCCCCTATGTGAAATTACTGATTACTTTCCCTGTGAAATTCATCTGGGCAAAATCTATTAATTTTGTTTGAAATTAAACGTTCGAAAAGACAAACAACTATTACCATATATATGTGAGTAATAGTCCTAATTTTTGACTACTTTATAAGACTAAATTTATGGGATTGACTATTACATGGATGATAATTTTGAGGGCCCGAAATTCGTGCCTGTCAAAATTCATACTGCGGAATTAGTAGAAGTCCACTTGATCTCTCAGTGATTAAAGAAACAAAAAAAATTAAACATGGTAATTTTGAAAATCTGGAGCAGAGCGGAACGGACCAGAAGACTAAATCATAAATGTTGATCTATTATCTGTGAAGAGCTAGGATCGATGTTTTACATGAGATACCTGGAAAATTCCAGAATTTTTGCCCAACAATATGAGATCGACTTTTACTTGAGTATATATGGTTTTAAATGGGCGGCACGGTGGCACAGTGGTTAGCACTGCTGCCTCACAGCACCAGAGACCCGGGTTCAATTCCTGCTTCAGGCGACTGACTGTGTGGAGTTTGCACATTCTCCCCGTGTCTGTGTGGGTTTCCTCCCACAGTCCAAAAATGTGCAGGTTAGGTGAATTGGCCATGCGAGATTGCCCGTAGTGTTAGGTGAAGGGATAAATGTAGGAGAATGAGTCTGGGTGTGTTGCGCTTCGGAGGGTTGGTGTGGACTTGTTGGGCCGAAGGGCCTGTTTCCACACTGTAACTAATCTGAGCTAAAATCTTGAACTTTACTGATTATACTTAAGTGAAATGTGGGCTTTTTGTCACAATTTTTACTTCCAGTTTTTCTGATTTGATTCATATTTTAGTTCCAGTTTATCAACATTTCTTTTGCAACTCTTACTGCTGACTGAGGGGGGGAGGTCCCTCTCGTCTCAATAATCCAGTGATCAGAGCATTTATGAAAATGCTTTTTAGATGTGACCAATTATGTACATGGTTTCAATAGAATCAGAAAGAGCCATCAACTAGACTTCTTCAACAGACACCAAAATTAGTCATTTATTTTGAAAACTGAACTTATCTGGTAAAGATGCAAAGCTGATTAACATACAGTTGGAAATATTAAAGTACCCTTTTCAATAACTCAAAACATATAAGCAGAAAAAATTAACTTTCTCTGCAGAGATTAATTTTGCAGAAATAAAAATCATTTTTTTTCGATAATAGTTGTTAAAGAATAAAGGCAGACAGCACAGAAACAGACCTTTTGGTACAACTCATCCATGCTGACCAGACATCCCAATCTGACCTAGTTCCATCTGCCAGCACTTGGCCCATACCTCTCTAAACCCTTCCTGTACCCATCAAAGTTTAAATATTGTAACTGTACCCACCTCCACCACTTCCTCTGGCAGCTCCTTCCAAATACGCACCATTTTCTGTGTTAAACCGTTGCCCTTCGAGGCCTTTTTAAATCTTTTCCTTCTCACCTTATACCTATGTCCTCTAGTTTTGATCTACTGCACCCTTGGGAAAAAAGACCTTAGTGAATCACCCTATCCATGTCCCACAGTCCTTAATGGAAGAAAAGATAAGGTTTGAAACATTCAAGATAGCTTTCAGTCAGAGACCTCGTGCAGGTAGATGGGGTATCACTGAACAGAGGTGATTGTCACCGGAACCTTCAATACCATTTCATTCATGAGAGGTCATGCCAGAACCATCAGGAATAACCTCATCAGAAGTGTATGAGAAGCTTTGGCTGCAGTTGAAGTTGTGTGATGATGTTACTCCTTTAACAAGGTTATGCTGTCCTTGGCTTTTTTCTTTCAGAGAGGTCGTAAAAGACATGGACTCCGAAAAGTCTAAGTTGAAGGGTTTTCGGGTCAGTTTGATTATAGCTGACAGATACTGCCTCGGGCAACAGGTTTTTAAGTTTTTGGGAAAAAAGCACTTGTCCAATCAAAGTGCAGTGGCCAGTTCTCCCAGCTCAGTTTTACTTTGGTTTATTTTAGCAGTAGTGTTGTGTAGCTGCTGGACCCAAAGAGGCAGGTCCGTGCTGGTAATCTCTCTCTGACATCTCTCCTGTAAGACCCCGTGTTTGATTTTACCTTTCGTGCCAAGGGGTGTTTATGGGACTGGTTGCAAGTATTTGGAACAGTGTCATTAAGTTGGGATCACCAGCTGGGATGTCAGATAGATTGTTAGTCTGTATTCTGTTCCCCTTTGTTTGTGTTTCATTCGGTAATCCTGTAAATAAATTCCGTTTTGTTTCAAACTAAGTGGTTTGACCAACTGCATCACTTCTGGAATATCCGCCATACACCTGTTTAAAACAACTAGCAAAGTGTGCTACTTTCTTGACATGTTTTGAGGGGGGTCTGGCCTGGTCTATAACTGGAAAATAAATGTTAAACACAGAAACACTCAAATTCAGAAACAAAAAAGCCTCACATAGCCAAAGGGGCTGATCAACACAACGTGTTATATACAATTTTCTTTCGAGAGTCATATAATCATAGAGTTGTATACTTTGATTTATCATTGTCACATGCACTGTGTGACAGTGAAAAGTATTGTTTTGCATGCTAAACAGACAAAATATACCATATATAAGTACATCAAAGGATAGAACAGAATGCACAATATAGTGTTACAGCTTAGGTGTAGAGCAAGATCAACCTTAATATACAAGAGATCAACTATTATAAAGGCTGGTAACAGTGGGGAAGAAGTGGTTCTTAAATCCGTTGGTGTGTGTTTTCAAATGTTTGTATCTCCTGCCTGATGGAAGAGGGTGAAAGAGAGTATAACCGGTGTGGGAGGGGTCTTTGATGATGTTGGCTGTTTTCCTGAGGCAGTGGGGAGTGTACATGGGGGTCAATGGAAGGAAGGCTGGTTTCATGATGGTTTGTATCTTTTTCGCTCACAGTACTTTTCGTGGATTGTGGCTGTCATGTTGTGACCGCGGATTTGAAAAGGACGAACAATCGCAAGAATACAATGAAACCAGGTATCGGATTCCCTCCCCTCCCCTTCCTCTGGATGTTGCGTGACAGTTCAGCGAGGTCTGAACAGGGTTACGTGGCACCTTGCACGTCATCATCGTTTTTACTCACTCTCAACATTCTGGCGAATGGGTGTCAATGTGGTTAGCGATGAACTGTACAGTCCTTGAGAGAGCCCCCTGAGAGTGAGGGTGTGCTGAGTACCATGGATGGAGCATGAGATGAGGGACACTGCGTGATACACTGAGAGTGATAGAGGATGAGGTGGGAGGTGGGTGTCATCGCAGAGATAGGGAGAGTTTGAGGTGGGAGAGAAGTGACACTTCACCTGGCAGAGAGATTTCTGGAGATAATTCCTCCGCATGTTCACTGGGGGAGTGAGGGACTGGCACAGTCTGCTACCTTAGCCTCCTCCGAGCAAAGAGGGGGTCCTTCCTCTATAACCTCTAGGTCCCTGCCCACAATGCATTTTCCCATTGCGCGTCATGTCTGAGGCAAATAGGGTGGCACGGTGGCTCAGTGGTTAGCACTGCTGCCTCGCAGCACTCGGGTTTTGGATTTGATTCCAGCCCCTGGCGACTATCTGCGTGGAGTTTGCATGTTCTTCCTGTGTCTGTGTGGGTTTCCTCTGGGTTCTCTGGTCTCCTCCCACAGTCTAAAGATGTGCAGGTTAGGGTGGATTGGCCATGCTAAATTTCCCATAATGTCCAAGGGTGTGCATGTTAGGGTGGATTGGCCATGCTAAATTTCCCATAATGTCCAAGGGTGTGCATGTTAGGGTGGATTGGCCATGCTAAATTGTTCCATAGTGCCCAGAGATGTGCAGGTTACGGTGGATTGGCCATGCTAAATTGTTCCATAGTGCCCAGGGATGTGTGGGCTAGGGTGGATTGGCCATGCTAAATTACCCATAGTGTCCAGGAATGTGCAGGTTAGGTTTGGATTGACCCTGCTAAATTGTCCCATAGTGTCCAGAGATGTGCAGGTTAGGGTGGATTGTCCATGCTAAATTGTTCCATAGTGCCCAGGGATGTGCAGGTTTGTGTGGATTGGCCATGCTAAATTACCCATAGTGTCCAGGGATGTGCGGGCTAGGTGGATTGGCCATAGTAAATTGTCCCATAGTGCCCAGGAATGTGCAGGTTAGGTTTGGATTGACCCTGCTAAATTGTCCCATAGTGTTCAGGGATGTGCAGGTTAGGGTGGATTAACCATAGTATAAGTGCAGTTGTTGGGATAAGGTCGGGGCCTGGGTCTGGCTGTGATGCTCTTTGATGGGTTGGTGCAGACCTGATGGGCTGAATAGCCTCTTCCTGCACTGTCAGAATTCTCTGATTCTAAATAGCTACAAATGCGCAGGGGTTATTAAACTGGAAAGGGTGCAGAAAAGATTTAAAGGATGTTATTGGGACTGGAGTGTTTGAGTTATAAAGAGAAGCTAGAAAGGCTGGTACTTTTTTTCCCCTGGAGTACAGGAGGTTCGAGATTAGCCCGATAGAGGTATATAAAATCGTGAAGGGTCTGGATAGGGTGAATAGCCAAGGTCTTTGCCCCAGAGTAGGGGAATCGAAAACTACGTGGCCTAAGTTTAAGGTGAGAGGGGAAAGATTTAAAAAGGTCCTAAGGGGCAACGTTTTCACACAGAGGGTGGTGTGTGTCTGGAATGAGTTGCCAGAGGAAGTGGTGGAGGCTGGTACAATTACAGCATTTAAAAAGCATTTAAACAGGTACATTAATAAGGAAAGGTGTAGAGGGATAGGCAAATGGGACAAGTTCAGTTTCGGAAAACTGGTTGGCAAGGATGGGTTGGGCCGAAGGGCCTGTTTCTGTGCTGTATAACCCTATGGCAGCTCCACAATGCCAACACTTCACCCGCGCTCAATAACCTTTTCGTTATGGGGTGCTAGTATATTCCACCATGATGTGGGTTTTCGGCTTGTGTGAGGATTGGGCTAGCACTGAAACAGAGGGGCTGGGTGGGTGGTAAGCCTTTACAGAGACTTGCTTATATTTTTCTGTTTTATTTCTCGCTGTCTCTCTCTCTCTCTCTCTCTCTGTGACTTTATCATTTTATCCCTTTGTCTCGGATCTCTCCTGTTTGCAGTAATTTGAGAATAAGAATTACACAGTGCACATCCCTGTCAGCTTTCTCTGCCCATCCTGAACGGTGTCGTACTTCACTCTCTGCATATAGGACCTCGATGGTCCTAACGAGACGGGCAGCGAGTATTTTGTTCGGACAATTGATTGTTCGGATAATTGATATGATCGTAAACAAGTGGCAATTTGAGTGCCGGTTATCTGAACATTTCTCAGTTAACCGACAGTCATGCCATAATACCGTTTAACTGATAACTGATCAATCATATACAAGCAGTAATGTATCAGCGCCGGTCATCCCAACATTTCTCGGTTATCTGGCTATAAGCACCATAATGCCGTTAAACTGATAACTGAATGCTGAGTGGCCGAATGCTGTTTTTACAGGATCTTGAGACTGGTGTTCGGATAATTGATGTTCGGATAATCGAGGTTGTACTGTATATGCCACTGAAAATGTATTTTCCAACATCATACATGTAATAAGGCTGTCTGACAGGTAGAGGTGGAGCATTATTGTATCTTTTAACCCTCCTTATGTTTTGTTCCAGAGAACTGTGTGATTGCTGGGTAGCATGCTGCAACAAGGGGCAAGAGGAATCCAGAGATGGATATGTTAACCCCATAACTTGGTGAGAGGCTTAAGCCTTTGGACAATTACTAACCACCTGATTAAATCAGCAAAAGTGGCAGAATTTTAATGATCAGATTTTACATTGAGTGCATTCGATCAGTTTATCATCGTACAAAAGTCGCATGACAAACTTATAGTCATTGAGTCATACAACATGGAAACAGACCCTTCGGTCCATCTCGTCCATGCTGACTATAATCCCAAACTAAATGAGTCCCACCTGCCTGGGCTTATCCCTCAAAACATTTCTTATTCATCTACTTATCTAAATGTCTTTTCATTGTTGTAACTGTACCTGCATCCACCACTTCCTCTAGAAATTCATTCCACACTTGAAACACTCTCTGTGTAAAATAATTAGCCTTCACATCCTTCTCAAACCTTTCTCCTTTCTCCTGAGAAATATGCCCCCACCTGAGGGAAAATACACCTACTGTTCACTTTATCGATGCCCCTCATGATTTTGTAATTCTCTATAAGGTCATCCCTCAAGCTCCTCCGCACCAGTGAGAAAAGTCCCAGCCTATCCAGCCTCTGCTTATAACTCGAACCCTCTATACTCAGTAACATCCTGGTAAATCTTTTCTGAGCCCTCTCCATCCTTCCTATGACAGGGGAGACCAGAACTGGACATAGTATTCCAGAACAGGCCTCACAACATCCTGCACAACCTCAACATTAACGTCCAAACTCCTAGACTCAAAGGTCTGAGCAATGAAATGTGATTTGGGGCATGTCAGTCTCGCGATTGGGACATGGTCAGCCAGGTGGACCTCCGAGAATAGGAGTTCACTGATTGTGGCAGTTAACCCGGTCCAGTCAGGGAACCCTGGCTGACAGATATAAACAGGAGTGTCAGGGGCTTTGCTCACCCTCAGAGCCGGCTCTGTGCTTGCTGGGTCACAGAGTCATAGAGATGTACAGCATGGAAACAGACCCTTCGGTCCAACCCGTCCATGCTGACCAGATATCCCAACCCAATCTAGTCCCACCTGCCAGCACCCGGCCCATATCCCTCCAAACCCTTCCTATTCATATACCCATCCAAATGCCTCTTAAACATTGCAATTGTACCAGCCTCCACCACTTCCTCTAGCAGCTCATTCCATACATATACCACTCTCCTGGTGAAAAAATAGCCCCTTAGGACTCTTTTATATCTTTCCCCTCTCACCCTAAACCTATGCCCAAAGGGGACTTGATGACAGGGTAGCAGCCTTTGTGGAATTATTTCAGACCGCATGATAAACTTTGTATTAAACAACTTCAGATATAGCTGGGGACCTGCAGGCAGAACTGTTGCTCCATGTTAATGCTTTTTCGAAACCATTTATATGTCAGAACAGTTACCTCTGTCTGTCTGTTTTAGGAGGTCATTCTTGTAACTCAGTCCAAGTGTGTACTGGAAAAGCACAGTTGGTCAGGCCATAACCGAGGAGCAGGAGAGCCGACGTTTCGAGCACAAATCTTTCATCAGGAATCCCGATCATCCCTGAACAAGGACTTATGCCTGAAATGTCGACTCTCCTGCTCCTTGGATGCTGCCTGACCGGCTGCGCTTTTCCAGCACCTTTTGGACTCTGATCTCCAGCAGCTGCAGTCCTCGCTTTCTCCCATGTTTGTGCTTTGGTCACAAATTATCGTCTGACTCTCTCTGTCCCCAGGAATGAAACCTTTTGTGTTCTCTGAGCCCCTAGTCACATTAAAATAGCATTAATCCCATACAGCCACAGATTGAAAATATACGGTTTGCACTTGGGGCAGCACGGTGGCTCAGTGGTTAGCATTGCTGCCTCACAGCACCAGGGTTCCAGGTTCGATTCCAGCCTCATGTCTGTGTGGAGTTTGCACGTTCTCCCCGTGTCTGTGTGGGTTACCTCCAGATGATCCGGTTTCCTCCCACAGTCCAAAGATGTGCAGACCAGGTGAATTGGCCATGGCGTTTGGTGCATTAGTAAGAGGGAAATGGGTCTGAGTGGGTTACCCTTCAGAGGGTCGGTATGGACTGGTCAGGCCGAAGGGCCTGTTTCCGCACTGTAGGGAATCTAGAAAACCCCCTGAATTATTTTCATTTTGTCTAGCACCACAGGGCAGCAGCAGGCAAGGCATTTCAGGTGGACGTCAACAGGCAGCGGTAAGTCACAAGACGCGATCATCATGTAACTGTAGTGAGCACCTGAAATAGAAGCAGAAAGTACTGGAGAAACTCAGCAGGTCTGGCAGCTTCTGCGGAGAGAGAAACAAGGTTCGAGTTTGATAAGACCTTTTTGGACTCACAATGTTCATTTTGTCTTTCCCCCTCTGCACAGATGTTTCCAGACCTGCTGCAAGTATCTCCAGTGCTTTCTGGGTTTTATTTCACATCTCCAGCGTCAGCACCTATGTGCTTCAGTTGCATTGAGCAGCTGGTGTAATGGACACAAACACGGGGTTATGTTGGAGAAACTCAGCATTCATCGAGAGAGAAACAGAGTTAGCGTTTCGAGTCTGGTCTGACTCTTCTTCAGAACTCTAAGGCCATTTCTGGAGCTCTGCATCCATTTCTGGTCGCTCTGCTATAGGAAGGTTGCCATGAAACTGGAAAGGGCACAAAAAGGATTTACAACCATGTAACCGAGACTAGAGTGTTTGAGTTATAAGGAAAGGCTGGTTAGGCTGGGACATGTTTCTGTAGGCTGTAGGAAGCTGAGGGGTGAACTTATAGAAGTTTATAACGTCATAGTGGCTCAGTGTGTAGCACAGCTGCCTCACAGTGCCAGGGACGTGGGTTCTATGCCAGCCTCAGGTGTCTGTGTGGAGTTTGCACATTCTCCCAGTGTCTGTGTGAGTTCCCTCTGGGTCTGCTCCGGTTTCCTCCCACAGTCCAAAGATGTGCAGGTTATGTGAATTGTCTGCTAAGTTGCCCCACAGTGTTCAAGGCTGTGTAGGTGAGGTGCATTAGTCAGAGGTTAATGTAGAGTAATAGGGTAGGGGAATGAGTCTGGGTGGGTTATTCTTCAGAGGGTTGGCGTGGACTTGTTGGGCCAAATGGCCTGTTTCCACAGTGTAGGGATTCTATGATAGATAAGGTGAATAGCAAGGGTCTTGTCCCCAGGGTAGGAGAGGAGAAAGATTTAAAATGGACCTGAGGGGCAACCTTTTCACACACACTGAGCGATGTGCATATGGAACAAAGTGCCAGAGGAAGTGGTAGAAGTGAGTACAACATTTAAAAGACATTTGGATAGGGATATGGATAGAAAAGGGTTAGAGGCACATGGGTCAAATGTGGGCAAATGGGACAAGTTCAGTTTGGGAAATCTGGAGGGCATGAACTTGTTCTATTTCCGTGCTGTACAACTCTAACCACTCCAGAACCGAGTTCTGAAGGAGAGTCATGTTGGGTTCAAAACAGTAACTCTGCTTTTTCTCTCTCTGCGGATACTACCAGACCTGTTGAGTTTCTCCTGCATTCTCTGTCTTCGTTTCAGACATCTAGCATCTGCAGTATTTTGATGCACTTGATGGTTTATGAGAGTCAAGGTTTATTTATTTCCCCTAACGATGGGTGAAAGTGTCGTGAAGGTTCCGCCAGTGGGTCTGCTGTCCCCATTGTCGAGACAATTTAATGTTGTATTAATGTGGGTCATGAAAGATTCGTGTCCAGGGAAGTGAATCTTAGCTTCCAGCCTGGAGGCATTGATCAGCACCAGCCCCTGCACCAGCACCAGTACCTGCACCTGTACCTGCACCAGCACCTGTACCTGCACCTGTACCTGCACCTGCACCTGTACCAGCACCTGCACCTGTACCTGCACCTGCACCTGCACCAGCACCTGCACCTGCACCTGCACCTGCACCATCACCTGCACCTGCACCTGCACCAGCACCTGCACCTGCACCTGCACCTGCACCTGCACCTGCACCAGCACCAGCACCAGCACCAGCACCTGCACCTGCACCAGCACCTGCACCTGCACCAGCACCAGCACCTGCACCAGCACCTGCACCTGCACCTGCACCTGCACCTGCACCAGCACCTGCACCTGCACCTGCACCTGCACCTGCACCAGCACCTGCACCTGCACCTGCACCAGCACCTGCACCTGCACCTGCACCTGCACCTGCACCTGCACCTGCACCAGCACCTGCACCTGCACCAGCACCTGCACCTGCACCTGCACCTGCACCAGCACCTGCACTGTTCTATTCTCTAGTCCAGGCTAATGCTGATGGAGCCAGAGGCTGATGCTCCTTCGTCCACAGTGTTAACGAAGAACCACTATTCAGTCTGACTGGGCATGATGCATTTGGCTTATTCATTGAGAGGCTCAAGAGGAGAAGGGAGAGTGACAAAACAATATCCCCTCATCAGAATTCTATCAACACCAATAACACGAGATCAACTTCAGTGACCGTTATACCAAAGTTAATATACTATTAACATTGCGGACGAACTGAACTGCAGTGGGCATATGATGGATATTGAGCCTGATGTGCGCTCGAATTATTGAACATATCTCCCCCATATTGACAAGACTTTTTTTTTGTTCATTCGCTGGATGAGGGCACCATTGGCTAGCCCAGCATTTATTGAGCATCAGTAATTACTCCAGAGGGCAGTCAAGAGTCAATCACATTGCTGTGGGTCTGGAGTCACATGGAGTCCAGACCAGGTAAGGATGGCAGTTCCATTTCCTCAAAGGCCTTAGTGAACAATGTGGGTTTTCCCTAACGATGGATTTGAGGTCATTGTTAGACACTTAATTCCAGAATTTTATTGAATTCAATTGAAAAAATTCAAATTCCACCATCTGCTGGGGAAGGATTTGAACCTGGGTCACCCCAACATTGCTTGGGTCTCTGGATTAATACCACTAGGCCATAACCTCCCCTGTTGTTCAGCAGCCCCACCAAATTACACATGAGGTTAATGAAATGAGAATGTAGATGTTGTCATACAGAAAAAATATATGTTTCACAGGGAGTAGGTGGCATTTTTGTGTTTGCATACGTAGATGTTGGTTTATTTTAATCTCAGCTTGTGAATGATGGCAAGATGACAAGGCATTGGTAATCTGGGGTGGACAGGGAAATGGAGTTGAGGTCAGAGACATGAGCATTTCAAATGGCAGGAACCGTCTTGAGGGCCGAATGGCCTACTACTCCTACCTCAATATGATCCGATGATTCCCCAATGGCTGCTGAAGTTTCTTTTTCAGCCCCAATCAATGAACAGGGATAAGGACGCGAGGGCAGCAACATTTGGATAATGAAATAAATGGAAATTGAAGGGAAGTTGACCAATTGTTTTTAGCTGCAAGTTAAATTGCTTTCCTTTTTGTGCACAGATGCTGCTGTGGAACAGCCTGGACAAAACAAAACTTGTGAGATAAATCCAGGAACAAAATGCAAGTACAGTTTTCCGTATATTTATACATAGATTGGCAAACTTATATTTTGAAGTGAACTGATGCAGTCATACAACACGGAAACACACCCTTCGGTCAACCAGCCCGTAACAACCTTAATCCCAAACTAAACTAGTCCCACCTTGGCACATATCCTTCCAAACGTTCCTTATTCATTAACTTATCTAAATGTCTTATAAACATTGTAACTGTACCCACATCCACCACTTGCTCTGGAGTTTCAGTGCCCACAGAAATAACCCTCTGTGTATAAAAGTTATCCCACATGTCCTTTTTAAATCTTTCTCCTCTCACCTTAGAAATGTGCCCCCCTCATCATGAAGTTCCCCCACCCTAGCAGCTGTACATGTTTTTGGAGCTTGGGTTGGGCTTCGTTGGAAAACGTAAGCCAGCTCAGGACTGGAATGTCAACTTGAAGGCAAGGTGATTTCGTTGAAATGGCAGGCAACTGCAAAGCTGGGGTCTGGGGGATCTGTACAAGTCCATCAGGTTACACCTGAGACTGAGGTTAGGACCAACCCATCCTTGCAATGGGGTTTGCTAATGCTGTTGGTGGATAGTGCAGTAGAGGGGCCATGGATGTATGGAAGCTGTAGCCTGTAAGGGTAGCACATGCTGAAGCCATCATAACATTTAAGAAGTCCTTCGTCCTTGAATCACCGTCATGTACAAAGCGATGAGCTGGATAATGGGACTGGAGTAGGTCAGTGCTTGACTTGTATGGGTGCACAGGCAGAAAGGTCTCTTTTTATACTTTGAAGCCTTATGTCTATATGGCTGTAATAATTGGAATTCCTGCAACGTTCCTTGGAACGCTGTTTTCTAATGGGACTTCCGTGTGCTTTAGATATTTCCCTTTGTATCTTCAGCTTAATCTCCTTTATTTCCTGCAGCACCATCAAAGGCATTTCCCGTATATGCAGCAGTGAATAAGAAGAAACACAGGGGAAACGGTATGTATGGCCTTGGTTATTCCTACCCAAGTGCATGGGTGCCCATGTGACTGGGTGGCATGGTGGCTCAGTGGTTAGCACTGCTGCCTTACAGTGCCAGGGACCTGGGGTTCGATTCCACTCTCAGGTGACTGTCTGTGTGGAGTTTGCACGTTCTTTCCCGTGTCTGCGTGGGTTTCCTCCCAAAGATGTAGAAGTTAATCCACCCAAACCATTACTCTTAATTTATCCCTGACTAATGCACCTAACCGCACACCCCTGAACACTATGGCCAATTCACTCTGACCTGCATGTCTTTAAATGTGGGAGGGAACTTGAGCACCCAGAGGAAACCCACACAGACAGTTGCCCAAGGCTGGAATTAAACCTGGCTCCCTGGCACTGTGAGGTAGCAGTACTAAACATTGAGGTAAAAACAATGACTGCAGATACTGGAAACCAGATTCTGGATTAGTGGTGCTGGAAAAGCACAGCAGTTCAAGCAGCATCCAAGGAGCAGCGAAATCGACATTTCGGGCAAAAGCCCTTCATCAGGAATAAAGGCAGTGAGCCTGAAGCGTGGAGAGATAAGCTAGAGGAGGGTGGGGGTAGGGAGAGAGTAGCATAGAGTACAATGGGTGAGTGGGGGAGGGGATGAAAGTGATAGGCCAGGAAGGAGAGGGTGGCATCCACTAATATCATTTATTGTATCCGTTGCTCCCGATGCAGTCTCCTCTACATTGGGGAGACTGGGCACCTCCTGGCAGAGCACTCTAGGGAACATCTCCGGGACACCCACACCAATCAACCACACCGCCCCATGGCCCAACATTTCAACTCCCCCTCCCACTCTGCCGAGGACATGGAGGTCCTGGGCCTCCTTCACTGCCGCTCCCTCACCACCAGGCGCCTGGAGGAAGAACGCCTCATCTTCCGCCTCGGAACACTTCAACCCCAGGGCATCAATGTGGACTTCACCAGTTTCCTCATTTCCCCTTCCCCCACCTCACCCTAGTTCCAAACTTCCAGCTCAGCACTGTCCCCATGACTTGTCCGGACTTGTCCTACCTGCCTAGCTCCTTTTCCACCTATCCACTTCACCCTCTCCTCCCTGACCTATCACCTTCATCCCCTTCCCCACTCACCCATTGTACTCTATGCTACTTTCTTCCCACCCCCACCCTCCACTAGCTTATCTCTCCACGCTTCAGGCTCACTGCCTTTATTCCTGATGAAGGGCTTTTGCCCGAAACGTCGATTTCACTGTACCTTGGATGCTGCCTGAACTGCTGTGCTCTTCCAGCACCACTAATCCAATACAAATCATTGAGATACCGTGGTATGTTAACCTCCATACTGATAGGATTGGTGTACGGGAGCAGGGAGGTCTTGCAGCAATTGTACAGGAACCTTGGTGAGACCACACTTGCAGTTTGAGTCTCCCTATCGGAGGAAGGATGTTCTACCGATAGAGGGAGTGTAGTGACTGATTCTTGGACAGCAAGGCTGACATAGGGTGAGCGAATGGTTCAGGAATTTATAGAATGAGAGTGAAGTGCAATTGAGACCTATCAAATTCTAACAGGACTAGACAAAGGATATACAAGGAAGAGTGCTCCCAATGACTGGGGAGTCCAGAACCAGGGGTCACAGTCTAACGACGTGGTGTCGGCCATTTTGAACTTAGATACAGAGAATGCCTTCACCCAAAGCCTGTGGAAATCTGGGCCACAGAAAGCAGTCGAGGTCAAAACTTTGAATGTATTTAAGAAGGGGGTTAGGTAACATTCCTGCAGCTGAAAGAATCAAAGTGTATGGGGAGAGAGGGGGAACAGGGGACGGAGTTGTATGATCAGCCATGACCACACTGAATGGCAAATCTGACTCAAAGGGCCGAATGGCCTACTCATAGTTCCATTTTCTATGTTTCTATAAAATAATAAACCAGGGTGTGGATCAATTTTTGATCTCGCTACCACCAGAATAACTTTGATTTTTTTTTAATTCACTAACGGGACGTCGCTAGCTGGGCCAGGATTTTATTGCCCGTCCCTAGTTGCCTGTTAAGAAGGTGGAGGTGAGCTGCTTTCTTGAACTGCTGCAGTCCATGAGCTGTAGGCTGACCCATCATCATTTCTTTCTTGAGACTTTGTAGCGACTGATACAACTGAGAGACTTGCTGGGCCTTTTCTGAAGGCAACTGGGAGTTAGCTACATTGCTGTGGGTCTGGAGTCACATGTAGGCCAGACCAGGTGAGGAACATTAGTCAGCCAGATAGGTTTCTCTGACAATTGACAATGGTTTTATGGTCATCTGTAGATTCCTAATTGCATTAACATTGAATTCAAACGCCCCCCCCTCCACCCTTCGCCATAGCAGTATTCAAACCTGAGTCCCCAGAGCATTATCTGGGTCTCTGGATTAACAGCCAAGCAATAATACCAGTAGGCCATCATCTCCCCTTAAAAAGACATGAGGGAGGAAGGATGAAAGGTCATATAACTCGAGTGAGATGGATTACAGTGGAGGGGCACTTGGGTGAAGCCTGAAAACTCTGAATCTCATGGAGCAGTGCTGCAATCTCCTACAGGAGGGAGAGAAAAGGCACATTTGTGTACAATCAATTTTCCTCAGTATCAGATGCTGTCAGTTATATTCAGAGACTAAAAAGCCTGGCCTTAGTGTTTAATCTTTGTTTTGCGGAGACTGTTAACCTTGGAAAAGGTCCACCTGCCTCCAAGGTAGGAGCTTAAAGTTGTGATATAACCTGCAGAAGATGTGTTAAGTTGACAAAGGACACTGGTGTCGGTCTATTTTTACAGCAAGCCTAGTTATCTTTACCCACGTTCCATGATCCTCTTTGATATGTTGAGGGGTACCGACACAATTGACTGCGGTGAGGCCTAAGGTTAGACCAATCCTGGGTGGACATTCTGTGTTCCTGACATTACTCTCATCTTGCTGCCAAGTTTTGTAACATCCCTTAAGCAGCAGTAAACCAAACGGTGAGGAACAGGTAGACAATAAGACTGTAAGAAATAGGAGCAGCCAGAGATCATTCGGCCCCTCAATCCTGCACCACCATTCAAATGGATCATTGGCTGGTCACGTACACTCTCCAGCCCTTTCCCCATGACCCTTAAAGATCCAAGTGATTAAGAATCTATATAACCTATAGGGGAGGAAACTGCCATCGTTACCTGGTCTGGCCCACATGTGACGCCCGGCCTATAGTAATATGGTTGACTCTTAACTGCCCTCTGGGTAATTAGGGATGGGTAATAAATACTGGTCTAGCCAGCGACACCCACGTCCCCATAATGAATAAAAATACCTCAGCCTTAAACATACAGAAATACTCTGCCCCCCCACAGCTCTCTGCAACAAGGAGTTCCAAAGATTCACAACCCTCTGAGAGAAGACGTTCCTCCTCATCGCAGACTTAAACTTGCGTCCATTTATTCTGGGACTGTGCCTTCTGGTCCCAGACTCTCTCGTGGTGGGAAATAGTGCTGACCCTGGAAAAGCCCCTTAAGAATCCTATGTATGTTTCAGTGAGATCACCTCTCATTCTTCCCAATTCCAGTGAGTAGAGCTCTCATCTCTTTAATCTTTGCTGACAAGATCCGACTGATCAAGAATCTAGTTAATCTATAGGGAAGGAAACTGTCATCCTTACCTGGTCTGGCCCACTTGTGACTCCAGACCCACAGTAATATGGTTGACTCTTAACTGTCCTCTAGGTAATCACAAGCCAGTCTCTCCATACCTGGGATCATCCGAGTGAACTCAGTGAGGTAGCTCAGTGTTCAGCAGGAATGGGGGTAAGTGTAATGCATGAATTTCAGTCTTGTATCAATGGGTTGATTTCATGTTGCCTGTTTACCACAGTGTGATAGGGGGGTGGTGTAACAGCGTCTGTGGGATATTGAATTGAGTTGCCGGATCTTTGACGATAGTCCAAGTAATATTAATCCATTTGCTTTTCAGCTGAGTGAACCTCCCTATCATTATATCGACCTGCAACATCCAGACACTGGCTCCAAAACCAATGATGTAATTCCCATCAAGCATTCACCCCAATATATTTCTCTGAAATTCTAACCACCGGGATGTGTTCACCAGTCCCTGTTTGTGTATTATCTCTGTTGCACCTCTCTCTTTGAAATTTGCATGATACTCCAGGACCATTTCTGATCCGTGGATGTCGTCAGAATTCCTTCACCTGCCTCTGCCACATTCTTTCCCGAGCCATGAATACCCGCGCCCTCACTCTCTCCTACTTATGGAGTGTGGAAGCCAGCCATTCGGCCCATCCAGTCCACACTGACCCTCTGAAGAGTATCCCATTCAGACCCACTCCGCTACATTTCCGGTGGCTAATCCATCTAATCTACACATCCCTGGATACCATTGGTAGTTTAGCATGGCCAATCCACCAGACCAGCATGTGTTTGGACCGTGAGAGGAAACCAGACCACTCAGAGGAAACCCACACAAACAGAGGAAGACTCCTGCACACAGTCCACATTTGTTGGCTTCTTTAAAAAGAAACCACAGATGTTGCTGGAGAAACTCAGTGAGTCAGGCAGCAACGGTCAGGAGAAAACAGAATTTTGAGTCCAGTGGCTCCTCACTGTCTCCGGACTCCTTTCCCCACCTCTCATGCAATGCTTTGGCACACACTCCTTAAGGCTTGTCAATCGATCCCAATTCATGGAAGGTCCCTGACAAAATGGGTTTCTGTCTGAGTTTTAAAATAAAACCCACATGACCCACATGAGGGTTACCTCAGATTACAGCAGGATCTTGACCGGATGGGCCAATGGGCTGAGAAGTGGCAGATGGAGTTTAATTCAGATAAATGCGAGGTGCTGCATTTTGGGAAAGCAAATCTTAGCAGGACTTATACACTTCATGGTAAGATCCTAGGGAGTGTTGCTGAATAAAGAGACCTTGGAGTGCAGGTTCATAGCTCCTTGAAAGTGGAGTCGCAGGTAGATAGGATAGTGAAGAAGGCTTTTGGTATGCTTTCCTTTATTGGTCAGAGTATTGAGTACAGGAGTTGGGAGGTCAGGTTGCGGCTGTACAGGACATTGGTTAGGCCATTGTTGGAATATTGCGTGCAATTCTGGTTTTCTTCCTATCGGAAAGCTGTTGTGAAACTTGAAAGGATTCTGAAAAGATTTACAAGTGTGTTTCCAGGGTTGGAGGATCTGAGCTATAGGGAGAGGTTGAATAGGCTGGGGCTGTTTTCCCTGGACCGTCAGAGGCTGAGGGGTGACCTTATAGAGGTTTACAAAATTATAAGGGCATGGATAGGATAAATAGGCAAAGTCTTTTCCCTGGGTTCGTGGAGTCCAGAACTAGAGGGCATAGGTTTAGGATGAGAGGGGAAAGATATAAAAGAGACCTAAGGGGCAACATTTTCACGCAGTGGGTGGTACGTGTATGGAATGAGCTGCCAGAGGAAGTGGTGGAGGCTGGTACAATTGCAACATTTAAGAGGTATTTGGATGGGTATATAAATAGGACGGGTTTGGAGGGATATGGGCCAGGTGCTGGCAGGTGGGACTAGATTGGGTTGGGATATCTGGTCAGCATGGACGGGTTAGACCGAAGCATGTTTCCATGCTGTACATCTCTATGACTCTGTGACATCCCAAAGCAATTTCTGGTTGATCAGGGATGACCCATGTGCCTTGAACCAGAAACTTGGCCTGTTCTGGGGAATGGCCCTGCCACGCTGAGTGAGACCATTTCCTGGTCGGGGAGACAGATCAGATATTGTTGGATACAAATCGATGTGTGTTTTTAGCTCTGTATTGACCAATTCCAGCGACAGTAGCAGATGGAGGGAAACAGATGTGAAATGGCTCTTGTCCTCCAAGCGGGTCGTGTTGGGAACTGCAGGGTTTCTGATGAGCAGCAGAGGGCACCTGTAGCTCATCAACCTCTCATTGATCTGCAGTACACCAGCTCTGCTGTGTCGTTGTTTATGGAAATTCTCTTCATGAATATTTAGATTAGATTCTAATTAGGGAATCTCCTACAGTATGGAAACAGGCCCTTCAGACCAACAAATCCACACCGACTCTCTGAACACTAACCCATTCAGGCTCATTTCCCGACCCTATATTTACCCCAACTAATGCACCTGACACTATGTGTTAATTCACCAGGACTGTGGGAGGAAACTGGAGCACCCAGAGGAAACCCCACACAGACACGGGGAGAATGTGCAAACTCCACACAGACAGTCACCCCGAGGTGGGAATCGAACCCGGGTTCCTGATGCTGTGAGGCAGCAGTGCTAACCACTGAGCCACCGTGCCACCCCAAGTTTAATGCCCAGTTTCACTAGGTGACCCCCAAAAAATGGCCAAATAAAAGGAACAAACTGGAAGAAGGTGTACCCACAATTGGGTAAAACTCAAAGCTAGCAGGTTCGTTGGAGTCTCAGTAACCTGTGTAAACAATCTTGTGTTAATCTGTGGAATAAAAGTGTGTTCATTTGGGTAAAAAATGTGAATCAATCTGTGCAAACTCTTTAATTTGAGAAAAAGCCTGTGCAGATCTGGGCAAAAATGTGGCATCAGTTTGTACAAAGAATGTGGGTGAAGTTGTGCAAATGTCTTGTGTCAGTTTGTGTTGTGAGTGTGTGCCCAGGGTTTGAATCTGCAGCTTTGTGTCTGTGTGTATTCCCAGGCTGGGTCCAGTGACAGGAGATGGGGGTAAGGACAGGGACAGAGTGGGACAGCCCTGGTCTAACCCTGCTGCTTTCTCCCAGGCCCCATCCCCTCAAATCCACAAAGATGACGGTTGGTGTGTTCCATACCTGTGACCTGTGGGAGGTGTGTTCCAGGTAATGGAGCTGGGAGCTGACTGGATGAGCTGGGATTTGGGAGGAGATGGGATTTGAGTGACAGACATGGAGGGAGGGAGACGTATTTAAACCTGGCTCAGGCAGCCGTGAGCCTTTTGCCGTGTGGAGTGACCAAGGGGGGGTATTAGGGTGTTATTGTCTCTCTTGCTCTGTCTGTGAATGAGAATGTGGGTTGTGTTTGAATGTCATCCTGTTTTGGATCTTAAAGCTTCCCCAGAGAGAGAGATAGAGACCATGGAGAGGGAGCTGGGACCAGGCTCTGTCCCTGATGGGGGACACATGCACAGAGAGAGAGAGACAGAGACAGAGACAGAGACCATGGAGAGGGAGCTGGGACCAGGCTCTGTCCCTGATGGGGGACACATGCACAGAGAGAGAGAGACAGAGACAGAGACCATGGAGAGGGAGCTGGGACCAGGCTCTGTCCCTGATGGGGTACACATGCACAGAGAGAGAGAGAGACAGAGACAGAGACAGAGACCATGGAGAGGGAGCTGGGACCAGGCTCTGTCCCTGATGGGGTACACATGCACAGAGAGAGACAGAGACAGAGACAGAGACCATGGAGAGGGAGCTGGGACCAGCTGGAATGGTGAAGATGGTCTCCTTCCCCTCTCCATGTCTCTCCTTGCCTCATTTGTGTTTCTACCTCTCTTTTCCCTTCCATCTCTCTTTCCCTTCCCATGTCTATCTCTGTTTCACTATCTCTCTCTGTCTGTGTGTCTGTCTCTCTCTCTCTCTGTGTTCTGCGTGTGTGTGTCTCTTTTTCTCTGTGTTCTGTGTGTGTGTGTCTCTCTCTTTCTGTGTGTGTGTCTCTCTCTTTCTCTGTGTGTGTGTGTGTCTCTCTCTCTCTCTCTGTATGTCTTTCTGTGTGTGTGTGTGTGTCTCTTTCTGTGTGTTCTGTGTGTGAGTCTCTCTCTCTCTCCTGTGTGTGTGTGTGTGTCTCTCTCTCTCTCTTTCTCTGTGTGTGTCTCTCTCTTTCTCTGTGTGTGTGTGTCTCTCTCTCTCTCTGTCTTGTGTGTGTGTGTGTGTGTGTCTCTCTCTCTCTCTCTGTGTCTCCGTCTCTTTGTGTGTGTGTGTGTGTGTCTCTCTCTCTGTCTCTGTGTGTGTCTCTCTCTTTCTCTGTGTGTGTGTGTCTCTCTCTCTCTCTGTGTGTGTGTGTCTCTTTCTGTGTGTTCTGTGTGTGTGTCTCTCTCTCTCTTTCTCTGTGTGTGTGTGTGTGTGTGTGGGTGTTTCTCTCTCTGTCTGCCCCCTGTGCTTGTCCTCCAAGTGTGTCAGTGGCTGGGAGATATTGGGAAAGGGGCTATTTATGTCAGAGATACCCTCCCACCCCCCCTTGCTGAGCTCTCCCCTGGGCCGGGGTGTGGGAGGGGTACATAAGTCCTTATGGACCGTGCCCCCATCCCTATTTGCTGCATAGCAAGATCCCAGTCCCACAATCCCAGGTGGACATTCAGCCCATCGTGTCTATCTCCGCCCCCCCCATTAAATGCCCCATGTCCTGCCCCCACCCCCGGACTCCCTTCAGGTCTTGCCCCTGAAAGGCCTCTCATTGAACTCCCCCCCACTCCTGACAGAGAACTCTCATCCCTGATACCCCGCTGTGGCCCCACCCAGAGAGCAGACACTCTCTCTGACCTTTTGACTGAGAGCGGTCGGCACAGCAAGATCCCATCTCCAGCTGTTCCCTGTAGCACCCTCTTTCTCCCCTCCCCCCACCAAACACTGAGGGAGGGGCTTTCCCCATCACCTCCTGCTCCTCAGTTTGCACCAAATATTTCTGACCCCCCCCCCCCACTAAGATGTTGTCTGTCCCCCCCAATTTGGCAGCCCCTCACCCAATACCCCCCATGCCAATGTCTTATTTCCCCCTCCTTCCCCCCCTCCCGTGTACCTTTACACCCCTCCACATCCCGCCTGCCAAAACACTCCTCACTACCACCCCCAAATCAAATTCCCCCCTCCCCTAGTTTCTCCCCTGATCCTGAAGCGCCCACAATTTAGCATCTCGCAATCCTTCACCCCTCCCCAAATCGTATCCCCACCTCATGTTTTGCTCCCCTCCTGGTTGGCACCCAGATCTGGAAGGAGGGGGGGGGTTAAGGATCAATACTGGGCCTGTGCCCTCATTTTGTAACCCCTCCTCTGATTTTATGCCCCTTCCCAAGTTTTGGCCCCTGCACCAATTATATGACCCCCTTCCGCATTTGTCACCCCCTGCATTTTGCCTCCACCCCCCCCCAAAGTGTAAGCCTCTTTTTGTCCATGACCCTCCCTTCCATTATCCCCCCACCCTCCATGTCCTCTATACCCCCTCCCTCCCCCTGCTGAGCCCCACCCCTGGGCTTTGGGTAAATGAGTCTAAGTGGCCTGTGAGTGCACCCCGCCCCCAACACCATCGACGTACAGCAAGATCCCAGTCCCAGATTCCCTCACACCCCAGGAAGAGGACATTCGGCCCAGCGTGCCTAGCCCCTCCTGATGTGAGAGGGGTCCTGTCCTGTTCTCCTCAGGGCTTGCCCCCAAATAGCCCCCCCATCAAATCATCGCTTCCTGTGGGCACTTCTTCTCCCTGTTACCCCCCATCCTGACCAACCCACACAGAGAGCGTGTGAGGAGGCTGGCCGTGGGGGGGGCACAGCAAGATCCCAGTCTCCCGTCACCTCTCCCCTCTCTGAGAAAGGGGCTTTATCTGATTCCCCCGCACAGCCTGACCCTTCCCCAAATATTCCCCCCAATTACGGTATTGTATCTGTTCCACCCCCCCACTAAATACCTCCCAACCCCAGCACGGCCTCCTGTCTAAATGCCCCCTCCCAGTGTAGCTTTATTCCCCTCCCACCACTAACCTCCCCAATAGACACTCCCTCCGTTCCCCCTCCCCCATATTTTATGCCACCCCTGTGCCCACTATTGTATGTCTCTGTTTTGCCCCCCAGTAATGTTGCCCCCTGCCAATTGTGCTCAGAACTGAGGGCAGAGTCAAAAATGAGGGGCGGGGGGTAGTGGGGAAGAAGGGGAATATCATTATACTCATTTTGTTTCCCCCTTTTTTTCTGCTCTCCCCAGGTTTTGTACCTGCCCCAACTCAGCAACTTCCACCACCCCAACCCCATCCCCATTTTCCTGCCCCTGCATTTCTGCCTGTCCCTGGACTTTTCGCCCCTCCCCTAACCCAACTCTTGCACTTTCTCCCAAACATTTTGCCCCCTTAACACCTTGTCCTGCTCTAATTGCCCCTCCCTCAAACTGCCCCTGTACCAATATACCCTGCTCGCCGTTCCCACTGGATATAAATGCCCCCATGGGTCTCCATCGTCCACAATTGCCCACCCCTTTTACCCCCTCACTAAGTCCTAGCCCCTGGGCTGAAGGGGGTGGGGTGAGAGGGAGGATGTGCACTGACTGACTGGCCTTTTGACTGTGTGTCTCTTCATGCACAGCAAGATCCCAGGCTTCCCCCAGCCACCCTGCTCAGTGGGAAAGGGGCTTTATCTCTCCCACCCCCACCCACCGTTTGGACAACAATGGGAGACACAGAGAACAGCAAGATCCCACGGTGTTAACAGCATGTACGGCACCAAGTGGTACTGAGGCCAAATCTAACCCAAGGGGCAGGAACAGCAAGACAGGGGGAGGGAGGGACAGATAGGGAGGTGGAGGGAGAGAAAGCAAGCAAGGTGAGGGACAGAGACAGAGGGAGGGACACAGACAGAGAGAGCGAGCCAAGGACAGAGAAAGATCCCGGGGAGAGAGAGAGAGACAGACAGACAGACAGACAGAGGACAGAGCTGCTGGGAGAGAGAGAGAGAGAGACAGAGAGGGAGAGACACTGTGTGCAACCAGGGAAAGAGAGAGAAAGAAACACCGAGGCAGAGCCAGCAAAGGACAGAGAAAGATCCCACGGAATGAACTCCCCGGGAGAGAAACAGAGGGCAGACCAGAGAGAGTGTAAAACCCAGGGAGAGAACAGGACAGAGAGAGAGAACAAAACACCCAGGGGAAAGACATAAGGACAGAGGGTGAGAGAGAGAAAAGGGCAGACACAGGGAGGGAGAGAAAGCCAGAGCGAGAGAGAGAGAGAGAGAGATACAACAGACAGCTAATGAGAGACGGGGAGGGGGTGATGGTATTAAACAGATAGAATAATCCTCAGGCAGGAACAGCAAGATCCCACAGGGCTGACAGGGAGAGGTGGGGGTGGGGAGGGAGAGGTGCAGATTGAACATTTCAACAGTTCCCGGGAACAAGGGAGGGCCCAGAGATCTGTAGGAGGGGAATGTACAGGGGAATGTGAACAGGGTGGAGTTGGGAAGGATGGGGATTAAAGGAATGTTGTGGGATAGACAGAGAGAGAGTTGGGAACACAGAGGTAGAGATGGGAGCTGGAGTGAGAGAGGGAGGCAGTGACATCTGTGGGATCAGACTGTGCAGCAACTCCCTCTCCATCTTTTTGTCCCTTTGTGCCCACCCCAGCCCCGAACTCGGTCCTTGTGAGAAAAATCCCAGAGACGGCCTGAACTCCGCAATTCCTTTCCCCGATGTGTGTGTGTGTGTGTGTGTGTGTGTGTGTGTGTGACTGAACAAGGAGATGGGACAGTTTCTGATTATTCTCTCCCTCTCTCTCTCTCGCTGTCTCTCTCTCTCTCTCTCTCGCTGTCTCACTCCCTCTCTCTCTCTCTGGTTCTGGCTCTGGTCTGATGATTCCTCGGGGCAGAAATGATTTGATTCCCTCTGTCTCTGCACCGTCCTGAATTTCAGCTCCTGGATCTAATCCCCTCCTCGGGGTGGGGGGAACAGACTGAGAGGGAAATAAGAATCGATTTGAAATAAAATACAGCAGCGACACCAAGAGCACAGCAAGATCCCACTGCTCTCTGCCTTTCACAGTCTCCCACTTTACCCTGATTTGGAGATGCCGGTGTTGGACTGGGGCGTACAAAGTTAAAAATCACACAACACCAGGTTATAGTCCAACAGGTTTATTTGGAAGCACTAGCTTTCGGAGCGCTGCTCCTTCATCAGGTGGTTGTGGAGTACACAATTGTAAAACACAGAACTTATAGCAAAAGTTTACAGTGTGATGTAACTGAAATTACTCATTGAAAAATACCTCGATTGTTTAAGTCTCCCATCTGTGAGAATGACCGTGGTCGTTTCACTTGTTTCACATGTAAATCACAAAATTGTTTTAAAAGTTATATTCTCAGGTTAACTGGAACAATTGCTATCAGCCCAGATAAGATGTTAAGATGTTGAAGGTGTTCGCCCTCTGTGTTCCCTGTCTGTGCCACAATGTTTAGACTAATTCTAATCTAAAAAGTGAGTTAGCTGCAAATGTGTTGCTGGTCAAAGCACAGCAGGCCAGGCAGCATCTCAGGAATAGAGAATTCGACGTTTCGAGCATAAGCCCTTCATCAGGAAGGGACTGAAGGGTATTTTGATTTCCAAATGGCACCAGATCAGGACAGGCTTAGATTGTGAAACAGATTTGACACAGATTGATTGGAAAGTAAATTGTGAAGAGGAGGTACGGGGTTTTTCAACTTCAGAGACAAAGCCCAGCAATGAAGCCGAAGTACAAAGGGATCTGGGAGTGCTCGCCCAGGATTCTCTAACGGTCAACTGGAAGGTGGAGTCCGTGATTAAGGAAGTGAATGTAATGTTGTCATTTATCTCAGGAGGGTTGGAATGTAAAAGCAGCTTCTGAGATTTCATAAAGTTCTAGTTAGGTCCCATTTAGAATACTGTGTCCAATTTTGGGACCCACCCCTCAGGAAGGACATACTGGCACTGGAACGTGTCCAGTGGAGATTCACACGGATGATCCCAGGAATGGTAGGCCGAACACACGATGAATGGCTGAGGATCATGGGATTGTATTCATTAGAGTTTCGAATGTTGAGGGGAGATCGAAGAGAAACTTACAAGATAATGCATGGCTTAGAACGGGTGGACACTGGGAAGCTGTTTCCGTTCGGAGGGGAGACTAGGACCCATGGGCACAGCCTTTAGAATTACAGGGGGTCAATTTAGAAAGGAAATGAGGAGACTTTTCTTCAGCCAGAGAGTGGTGGATCTGTGGAATTCATTGCCATGGAGTGCAGTGGAGGCTGGGACATCTCTCCAAGGCAGAGATTGATAAATTCTTGATCTCTCAAGAAATGAAGGGCTATGGGGAGAGTACGGGTCAGTGGAGTTGAAATGTCCATCAGCCATGATTAAATGGCGGGGTGCCCTCGATGGGTCGAATGGCCTTACTTCCACCCCTATGTCTTCTGGTCTTAATTGAACAGGCTAGTGCAGTTAGGAGGACAAATAATGCAGGAGCAGATCTTACCAGGGATTGGAGGAAGAGAGTGAGAAAAGGCATCAGGTTACTACAGCCTGCAGTGAAACTTGACCAGGGACCAATTCTGTTTTGCTGCAAACAGTTCCAAACGTGTCTGAGCCTGGAGCTCCCTCCAATCTGAAAGCCGCATTAACCTCTGCCCTGTATTCTGTCTCTGAGCCGATGGTGTATCCGTTCTGTCACTGACCCTTTAGTCCCACAGGCATCAATGTTTCTCTCAGTCCCAATTGGAGACCTTCTCTCATCCACGTGAAGGAATTAGACCCTGAGCATTCCACTGACACTGTCTCCCATCAATCTTCATGGGATCCCCATGGCAGAGGGTAAAGAGCAAGGAAGGCCTTGCTGTGAGGGTTTTACTGAGACACCATCAGGAATCCTGGGGACCATGTCCCTCCCCAGACCGAGTGTAAACAGCCTCTGCAAACACACATCCCATTCTCAAGATGGAGCAATGTCTGACTGAAAACAGAGACTGTGGTGCTTCCCTGATACAGTCCCAGAGAGTTCTCAGGGTGTGATGTTCTGGAGGACATTGAACTGAAACAGAGAAACCAGGAGCAGGAGGAGGCCATTCAGCCCCTCTGATCCTGCTCTCCCATTCAGTACGATGACGGCTGATCCTCGATCTCGACGCCACTTTCTCTCCATACTCCGTGATGTCTTTAATCTGGAAAAGGATCATCAGGCTCCTTCCTGAATATATCCAGGGAGTTATCCTCCACACTTTCACACATTCAGACCCAGGGAGGTTTTGTCCCTGAGGGAGGGCAGGTTCAGATCTGCAGGAAGAATAGAAAAAGCAGAACGCTTCTGTTTAAAGTGGTGAGAAAACCTGAAATTAATGTCTAGGGGGTTCAGCTGATCTGTACACATATGTCAGAGAGTTAACCCAATGATAGGTCAGGAAATAGGAGGTCAAACATTATTTCAATGTAAGGGGACTAACAGGGAAGTGGGATGAACTCAGGGCATGGTTAGGAACATGGCTGGGATTATCACAGAGATTACAGAGACGTGGTTCAG